>NW_027617098.1:0-148227 GCF_964187855.1 Myxine glutinosa
CAGAGTTTTTAGTTGTGATAAAATTTGATAAATGTAGATTTGTTTTAAGATGTATTTTGAAGCCTTTCTTGAGGATATTTTTATTACATGTAGAACAGTGTTTTGTTTCAGGTGGAAGAGGGGAAAGTTTGTTTAAAATGTTGTATGTATGTTTTGCGGTGAGAATATGTTGTTTATAATATTTTACTTCCTTCTCGCAAGTATCACAATAAACCATATTTATAGCGTGAGAAAACGTGGTGTTTTATATATATCACTGTGCTTAAAATAAAACACTTTGAGCTTTACAGCTCCGTTTTATATATATCGCTGTGCTTAAACTAAAACACTTTTTCACTCAGAATCATCTAAGTCATAACTATCACATGAATACTCAGAATCATACTCAGAGTCATCAATAAAGCTACTCTCATAACTATCATTTGAGCACAAACTATTAGTATCATAACTATCATCTGTGTTCAATGAAATACTATCATCACCATCGTCCGAGTTCAATGAAATACTATCATCACTATCGTCCGAGTTCAATGAAATAGTAAAATCTTCACTGCTGTAATGACTCATATTTAATTAGCAGAAAAAACCTTTCCATCTATACCAATATACTTTCTTTCATTAACGGATTCAATCTCTACATTTTTAATATCAAAAGTTATCTTTAAATAATCTCTAACTATCATAGAACGAAATGACATTTCACCAGAAATATTAACATCATTCATTTTACTTAGATCTACACCCTTTGGATTATTAAAGAAAATACAAATGTCTCCTCTAGAATTATTAATGGTCTTATCATTCTTTTTCAAAGTATCGTGGTCAATCACTTTTTCAAGCTTTGAATAAATTGCCAGGAGTAGAGGAGAAACTTTTGTTAGATTTACTTTAATGGATGTCTTTCCAGGTATAGTTAGAGCTCTTCCTTTAAATGAAATAGAGGGGCTCATGTTATTTTCCATAACTGGTTTTACCCAAAAATTTCCATATTTATCTTTGTTCAATTTAACATCTTTGACATATTTTTCTATATCTTCCACCGAAGTAGAGATTGATTGAAATTTGTCTTTTGTGCTTTGAAACATTGTATTTATTAATGAATAAACTTGCGTTTAGTTTAAGTAAAAATTTACTATATAAATATGATAAGTTCTGAAGGATATTTAGAATTTCCAGACTCTCCATATGATAAATTAGAGAATTGTCCAGCTTGTGATAGAATAGGGCTTAATAATGAGGGTTCATATAAACAATGTTTATTCTGTGATTATATTCTAATTAATGATAATAAGAAATATAAAAAAAACATATAACTCTTTTAAATTAGAACCAAAAATGAATTACTTTACAAGATTAATAAGAGAGATGAATGTTAAGCATTATGGTGATAATACACCATTTCTTACAAGGAAAGAGACTCTTTGTATTGAGGAAATGTATAAGGGTTTAATGATATTTATTATTCAAAATAATTTTAATGGAAATGTTAATACAAGATACTATATAAATAAAATAATGAATTATTTTGAAATTAAACCCGAACTCAGGATAAAATATAGAGTTTCTAAAATAGCTCAAAAAAAGTTAGATGACTTGTTTTCCAAATATATAAATGAATGATTTTTTACCCGTTTGGGAAAATAAGATAAAGTTTAATAACCATAAAAACATTCCAAATTCATTGAGATGTCTAATAGTTGGTTCAAGCGGATGTGGGAAAACCTGTTTACTTTTAAAGATGCTCCTTGGTCCTAATTTTTTAGATTATGATAATTTAATAATTTTTACAAAGTCAAGTTTTCAACCCGAGTATCAACTACTCTCACAGGGTTTAATGCAGGTCTTAAAAAGGAAGACATTATCGGTTTATTTAAACTTCAAAACAAACTGAATGATTATAATATTGAAGATATAATACAATTATTTTGTGATACACAGAAATCAAAATCGAAACCCATAACTTGTATTCTCAGTGATAATACGGATGATATACCTTCACCTCAAGATTTAGATAAATCAAAAAAGAACCTCGTCATCTTTGATGATTGTGTTAATGAGAGAAACCAAACAGTAATGGATAGCTACTATACAAGAGGGAGACATTCTTCTTGTAATTGTATATATCTTAGTCAATCATATTTTCAACTCCCTCGACGCTCAATAAGAAACAATGCCAATACTTTTATTTTATTTAAGTTAAATTCAATAGATGTAAATAATTTTGGAGAGATAATTGCTCTACGTTATGTAGTAAAAAAGAATTTGAAAATTATATGAAACACACGATTGGAAAATATAAATATATTGTTGTGAAACAAGATGAGATACTAAATGATATTTTTCAATAAATAAATACAGAAAATGAATACCGAAGAAAGAGAAAGAAAGTTTAAGGAACATCAACAATTAGTTTCAAAAGTTGTTAAACAACAGGAAGAGATAAAGAAGAAACGGAGACAGAAACTAACTGGTGAAGAAGCCTTTGAAAGAAAACAAGAGAAATTCTTTAAACCACTTTTGAAAACTCAACACTCACCTACAGTTCCCACGGTAGAATTTACTCCGAAAAAACTTCAAATGCTCAAAGATTTTAGTCAGATAACAAAACAAGAACTTGGTGAATTAGAATATGATGACGAGGGATTATTTCGGAAACTTGAGCAGGTAAATCAACCCCCTAATTATGTTGTGGAAGCTCTTCAAAACAATGAATATTCGGCGGGTTCAAAAACCAGAGCAGGTCTCATTCCAACAGAAGAACCAGCAGTGTTTCATCTTGTGGAAGAAAAGGTATTGATATTTAATGATGAATTGATGTTCTTGAGTTCTACTCAACCAAATGTTAAATTAACTCCAAGATTAATGTTTCTTCTAACAAACCCCGGATTCAGCGGTTCAAAATATTTTGAGGAACCACTTGATATGGAAAGAGAGGAAGATAGGGTATATATTGAGTTGTTAAATACACTTGATTATGGAGTTTCTGTTGCTGGTAAAAGTAAGAAGAATGAGAAGGAGAAACATATTATTGATGCTTTAAGTAAGCTTGGTTCGGGTGTTAGTTTTCTTCCAAATGACCCATCACAATTAGTTAATAGGCTATTATTGTTGTTAGGTAGTAAGAAGGCTGGAAACAACAATTGTTTTAATGAATCCTCAGCCATTTTAGATCAGTTGATGAATATGAAAATAATTAATAAATGTCAATACAAAGATATTTTATTAGATATTAAATAAGATGAGAAGCACAATTCTTAGTTTTAATTTCACAACGAGCGATTACACAGCTTCATTCCCTTACCCACTACAACTTGACCCCCTTACCTCATATGAGGCATCTTTATTGTCGATGGAAACTTATAATACCTTGTTTAATATCACAGAGAAAAACAGCAAGTTTAGTTATAATCCAGGAAGTGGATATAAAACTATAACTGTTTCACCTGGAGCTTACGAGATTTCTCAAATATCTTCAGAAGTCTCTCGCCTTATGAAAGAAAAAGGTGATGAACCAAAAAATATTGTAATAGATATTCAAAAACACACTTCAAAATCAACTATTAAACTTAAAAATAATTATAAAGTTGATTTCACGATTGAAAATTCGTTTAGAGAGCTATTGGGTTTCTCTTCAAAAAAGATTGAAAATAACGGGACGTTTTACAGTGATAATGTTATCCAAATATCCTCCGGTATAAATTCAGTATTAATTCATTGTGATTTGATTGATGGTGCTTATAACGATGGAATAAGAACAAATACAATATTTTCATTCAGTGCATACTCAACCCCGATTGGTTATAAATTTAATATGGAACCAAAAAATCTTGTCTATTTACCTGTGTCAGGAAAAACCATATACAGAGTAAATTTTAGGATAACCGACCAAGATAATCGTATGATATCCTTTAATGATGAAATTATATCCATCAGAATTCACCTACGTGAAGTTTTTCAATAAATAAATAATGGTTATTGTGAGAAAACACGAGTTGGGAAAATATAAAATAATTACAGGGGAGGGCATGTTCCTTTCACCAGACTATACAAGGTATGTGGGTAGAGGATACTATAAACCTAAGAGACAACGAGGTGTAGGTCATCAATTTCGAAATAAAGGAGATGGGATAATTGATACTCTAATGGGTATTGGTTCAACCATCCTTAAACATAAAGACCTAATTGGTTCAACTGCTTCTGCCGTGGGCTCCGTTGCGGGTGCTATAAAGAGTATAAAAGATGCTCAAAAGGAGTCTCATAAATTACAAGCAATCAAAGAAATAAAAAAAGGTAAAACTCAACTATCTTCACAAGAACGACAAAAAATCATTAAAATACTTGGGTCAGGGTTTCAACAATTTTAATGCTATATAAATACAAGTATGGAAGCGATTGATAGTATCTATGATTTGGATGATACGATTATCATTTCAAACTCCACTAAAAAGGAAGACTATTTTAAGGTAAATGCTATAACAGGAACAGACTGGAATTCAAACGGAACAAAAAGTTTTGAAATAAATAATCAACAAACTTACTTGAATATAGCTGATAGTTTCTTGCTGTGTAAATTTAAATTCACTAAGGCTGCGAATAATACTAATGCTACACTCGTAAATGATTTCTTCTGGAAAATGTTTGACAGTGTCCGCCTGTATATTGGAACACAAGAGGTTGAAGCGGTTGATTATGTCTCTGCTACATCTGAAATGATGAAATTTACACTATATTCGTTTAGTGATAGAATGGGTAAGGGAGCTGTTGAAGGTTTTATTCCTGATATGTCAACGGGTACAAACGCAGACCCTGGTTATAGTCAAAGGAAGTCAATGTATAATGATGAAACAAAAGCAGTGAATAGTTTTACCGTAGCAGTACCTCTTAAAGGTATATTTGGATTTTGCGATTATGATAAAGTTTTGTATGGTCTTAAAATTAGATTTCAACTACAAAGGAATGATAATGTAAATAGGTTGCTTTTTGGGGATGAAAATGCTTTTGGAGACAACAATAAATTTGTTATTAATGATTTGTGTTGGTATATCAGTGAATATACTCCTAATCTTAAAACGGAAGAGATGTTAAATAGAAGACTTAACTCAAAGAAACCGCTAAATGTATCATACCTTAAAAGAAGATGTCAACACGTTAAACTGGAACACACTACCTACACTTGGAATTTGGGTGTTCTTCAAGGAAAGCCACGATACCTCTGGCTCATTTTTAAAAAACCAGATGGAGAGGACGGTACTAATAAGAATAATGCGCTGAGTGATAATGCTAAGGTGAAACAACTTCGGGTTTCTCTTGATGGCACATTTTATCCGCGAGATAGATTGGAAATTGATTGGGAAAAAAATGATTATGCGGAAGCCTACAAGTCCTACCAAAAGGTGTGTGAAAGTAATGGTAATAATGATCCTATTTTGGATATGGTTGCGTTTCAAAAACTTTATACAATCTACGCAATTGACCTGAGTTCTCAAAAGGAAACTATAAAGTCTAATCGAGTGGATACTTCTCTATACATTGAAAGAGGGGAGAGTGAAGAGGTTAATGCATATTGTTTGCTTTTGGAGGAAACAGAATTACAGATTAATACAGATAATGGTGTTATGATTAATATCACATAGGTTTTTTCTCATAAATAAATGGTTGGGGTATATGTTAATCAAATCAATCTTAATAAATTAACATCTTGTATTCAAAATCAAAAGCCTTGTATTATTAATGTTAATACAATTCAAAGAAAAGGAGCTGTAAGAATTGATGTTTTACTCACACACACACAAGTAAAAACACTAAATGATGTTGGATCACTTAAAATTAAAATGACGAAACCTATGTTAAAGAAATATTCAATAGATGAGTCAAGAGGAGGATTTCTCCCGTTTCTAATTCCTTTATTTGCTGGTTTAAGTGCGGCGGGAGCATTGACTGGTGGTATTTCAGCAGCGGTAAAAACTGCTAACGAAAGGAAGGCACAACTAAAAGCTCAAAAAGAATTGGAAAGACATAACAAGGAGTTGGAGAAACAAATTAGTGGAAGTGGTGTAATTGTAGATTTTGCTCAAAAACTTGAAAGTCTACCTGATAAAGCTAGATTGTTGGTTGGAGATATGCTTTCCTCTATCGCTCAAGCGGGTGTTAAACTAACTAAACGGGGTAATGGATTGTATCTTTCTCATAAATAAATGGATAAATGGTTTAAACAATTTGGAAAGAATACAACGTCAAATATAGAACTAGCTAAGTATTGTAAAACACTAAAAATTGATAATGTGGTTATTTGTATGAGAGATGAATTAACACATATAAATAAGAATACAAAGAATATTATTATGAATTTAGACACACAGAATGGTTCTCATTGGGTTTGTATTCATAATAGTCAGGATAAATATTATTTTGATAGTTATGGTATGCCACCACCTGTTGAAGTAATACAATTCTTACAGAATGGTGTTTATCAAACATTCCAAGTTCAAGAAATTAATTCTAAATGTTGTGGCCAATTATGTTTATATGTATTATTTCAACTCAACAATAATGAAAATTTTTATGATATCATTTTTTATCTAATATAAATGACCTATGTTGGAAAAGATGGTTCTATCTTTGGAAAATCCTCTCAGGATATTGATTTATCAAATTATTATACAAAGGCACAGGCTGAACGACAAAAATATAGTGTAAGTAAAAATATTAATATGAAGAATACTTATAAATTAATCAATTATCCAAACCCTACAGATGCGAATGACTTGATTAGATTCAGTGATTTATCACAATATATATCTTTAAAGAAAACAGCACGTTTTGTGAAACAAGTAAAATTTACAACCACAACACCTGGTTATACTGACCATACACCTTTCCTCATTGAATTTAACTACCTGCTTACAATTAAATTTTATAAAGAAGGACATTTAGTTAATATGCGAATTAATAAATGGGGGTATGATATGCCTGATTTAGGGTATAATTGGTCTTTTTCAATAAACATAGAAGACCTACATGATTTAAATCAGTCTCGTAAAGAAGAATATTATCCACTTGGTGAAGATAAGGATTTATGTGGAAGTACAATTAGTAAACAACAAATACGTGATTTTAAGAAAATAAAAATATATGATAGTATAGCGATGGTTCGCATGACAAAGAAGGAAGGTAATGAGATAAGGATAGAAAGCCGAGGAATACAAACCGATTTGGTAGTGGGAAGATGGGGTGGTATTACCTGTCATAATATTAATCTCACATATATTTCTGATACATAAATGGCAGGAAGAAGACTACAAGAGAATTATAATTTTTGTATTCAAGGATACCTACAAGAAAAGGGTGCTCGGTATTACATACCTTATGATTTGGAGCATATACATGGGAATTTTGTCATAAAAAACTGGCCTTATACTGATATTGTTAAACCCACAAATAGAGACTTGTTTAAAATATTAAATAAAAATGAACTTCTCAAAGTTATGAAATATAAAACTCTTTTAGAAATCGTCAACAAATCTTATTGGTATCCTATTATGAGAAAAATAATTATAGATACAAGAATATCTCAAAATCCAGATGAGTATATGTATAATATTCTTTGGGGTTCAAACTCAAGGGTAGCAAGGGATGAGGAAGGAGTTGAAGAAGAGAAGGAGGAAAGAGAGAAAAAGGAGAAGGAGGAAAGGGAGAGGGAGGAGAAGGAGGAGAGGGAGAAAAAGGAGGAGAAGGAGGAGAGGGAGAAAAAGGAGAAGGAGGAAAGGGAGAAAAGGGAGAAGGAGGAAAGGGAGAAAAGGGAGAAAAAGGAGAAGGAGGAGAGGGAGAAAATGGAGGAGGAGGAGAGGGAGCAAAGAGAGAGGGAGGAAAAATATAAAAAGATGGAAATCACTGAGATTCATAAAAGATTGAGTGTATTAAAGCAAATAAATCAATCTCAACGCACCGAAGAGGAAATTAAAGAATTAACAACTCTTATGAAGATAATGGTTTCAAAAATAAGAACGTCAATGTCTTCAATTTCAGAGATTTAAACGAGAAAGTGGTGAAGAAGAAGAAGAAGAAGAAGGAAAAGATTATGTGATTGATGATGTTGGTGTCATTGACTTTAGTTAGTTTTTATTTGTAAATAAATGGAGGAGAGAGTGAAGGCATTCCTTAGGATTCTTTATGTTTTAAAAATAAAGATTGAAATGTATATGTTGAAAACCAAAAAGGTTTTGATACTCTGTCGGAATTTTTCTGATAAATAAATATGAGTTATTGTCTCAAATGTAAAAAGAAAACTAAATCTAAAAATATCTCTTATGTTAAAGCTAAAAATAATAGAGTTTATCAAAAAGGAATATGTCAAGTATGTGGCTCTAAAAAGTGCCAATTCATCTCTCCTAAAAGAGGAGGAGACATACAAAAGTTTCTGTCAGGAAGTAAATTTACAACAACTGGAATTCCAGGGGAATTACACCTTCCAGGGTATTCTTTCTGTGGTCCAGGAACAAACTTGGATAAAAGATTAGATGAGGCTGACAATCCTAAACCTTGGTCTAAACCTACAAATAGGGTTGACGAAGTGTGTATGAAGCATGATATTGCTTATGGGAAAACCACTACGTTGACTGAAAAACATAAAGCCGACAGCGAAATGTTGTATAATTTGTCTTTGATACAAAATCCAACGTTGAGAGAGAAAGTTGATAGGTTTATTGTGAGAAATTTGATAAATGCTAAATTGAAACTTGGTCTTGGTTATTCCTCAAAAAACTATTAGGCTCTAATGATGCCATCAAGACTGAGGAGCTTTTGGCTGAAGAATTACACAAACCTATAATCACAAAGTTTAAAAGAAGGAAGGTTTATTCTAAATACACTGACCACATATGGTCCGCTGATTTAATTGAATTGAATAATGACAGGGGATACAGGTATGCTTTAACCGTTATTGATTTGAGGAGTAGATTTGCCTGGGTTGTCCCTTTAAAAAATAAAAGGGGTGATACTTTAATGTTAGCCTTTAAGCTAATATTTGATCGGGATAAAAGGAAACCAAAGAAGTTATGGACTGATGAGGGAACAGAGTTCTATAACAAAATATTCATGAAATTTCTTAAGGGGAAGGGTATTAAATTATACAGCACCTTTAATGAAGGAAAGGCAGTTGTTATTGAGCGTTTTAATCGTACTTTAAAAGAGAAATTATATAAAAAATTCACACAACTCGGTTCTCAAAAATGGGTGTATTTAATTCAGGATATTGTAGATAATTACAATAATACAGTTCATTCATCAACACAATCAAAACCATCAGAAACATTTACAAAATTAGAATATGAAAAGGAGATTAATTTGAGAAAGCCCAAGTTTAAAGTTGGTGATATTGTAAGAATATACAAATGGAAAAGTCATTTTGAGAAAGGTTATACACAAAAATGGACTCGTGAATTATTTAAAATCATTGATGTAATGGATACAGTCCCTTGGACCTACAAATTATATGATTTAAATGGAGAAGAAATCTTGGGTTCATTTTACTCACAAGAATTACAAAAAACACAAGTAAGCAGATAATACCCTTGAAAATAATAAATAAATAAATAAAATGTAATGGGGATACGTTTTTAAATCTGTGAACCCCAAACACAGAATCCCACAACTTTTTAGTTGGGGCTTAACTTTTGTGTGTGTATAATGGGGATACGTTTTTAAATCTGTGAACCCCAAACACAGAATCCCACAACTTTTTAGTTGGGGCTTAACTTTTGTGTGTGTATAATGGGGATACGTTTTTAAATCTGTGAACCCCAAACACAGAATCCCACAACTTTTTAGTTGGGGCTTAACTTTTGTGTGTGTATAATGGGGATACGTTTTTAAATCTGTGAACCCCAAACACAGAATCCCACAACTTTTTAGTTGGGGCTTAACTTTTGTGTGTGTGTGTATGTGCGAGTGAGTCATCTATCTATAATTCCAGTAATCTCTGTGTGTCTGTCTGTGTGTTTGTATGCGACAACGATTTCTCGACAACTACCGGTCCGATATACTTGAAACTTGCCAGGTATATTGCTGGGGACCCGAGGATGTGCCTTTTCAAGGTTTGAAATTAATCGGACAATTACTTACCGAGATATGTCCAAAAAACGCTTCAACCAATCACAGAGCAGCGAACGATCGCGTTTGCCGAACGTGGCGGGCACACTCTGCCTCGGATGGCACATTTGAGAGCGTATTCATTTATTTCACGTTTGCAAACTATGTTGGCGTTAAACTATGTTTTACAACTGATAAAAACGAATTTGCGATTCATTCGCTTTCCTGCGCGTTTGTGTACGCGATGGCGATTTCTTTACCAAACTCCGGAAGCCGTTCGCTTTGGACCGAACCATTGCATGTAAATAGAGGGGGGGGATTGTCACCACTCGCAAGCCGTTCGCTTTGGACCAAACCATTTCATGTAAATAGAGGGGGGGGATATAATTTTAGATATAGATATAGTACGGGCAATGCCCTAGTAATAATATACAAACCCTAACCCAACCCCATCCCTAACCCAAACCCATCCCTAACCCAACCCATCCCTAACCCAACCCCATCCCTAACCCAACCCCATCCCCAACCCAACCCCATCCCTAACCCAACCCCATCCCTAACCCAACCCCATCCCTAACCCAACCCCATCCCCAACCCAACCCCATCCCTAACCCAACCCCATCCCTAACCCTCACATTCAAAATCCCAACCCTAACCCAATCCCATCCCTAACCCAACCCCAACCCTAACCCTCACATTCAAAATCCCAACCCTAACCCAACCCATCCCTAACCCAACCCCATCCCTAACCCAACCCCATCCCTAACCCAACCCCAACCCTAACCCTCACATTCAAAATCCCAACCCTAACCCAACCCCATCCCTAACCCTCACATTCAAAATCCCACCCAAACCCTAACATAATCTTTCTTTTCTTCTTTTTTAAATACGTATTTCTTTTTTTTTTTCCTCTTCCTCCAATTCTGTCTTTCAAGGCTTTTAAGTTTGAAGAAGTAGAAATGGGAAGAAAGAATTTTCCAGCATTTTCTTCCTCGAACTTTCTTGATATTGCTTAAATCAAGCGTCATTAAATAAAGAACATTGTTCATTGCTTTAGAATCCAAAGAGTCTCCAAGAGGAACCCCACAGGTAGAGTCTCCAAAATAAAACCAACTTTCCAAGTTCCCAAGGTATAACCACATTCCTGTTGAGCCTCCAAGATAGGTATCACATTCCGAGTCATCAAAACAAAACCCCCATTCCGAGTCTCCAAAACGAAACCAGTTTTCAAAGTCTCCAAGGTAAAACTCTTTTCCTAATTTTATGAAATTTAGTGAGTCTCCAAGGTATAACTCTTTGGCTGGGTCATCAAGGTAGAACTCGTTCAGTGGGTTTTGTTTTGATAACTCACAATAAGTATCATCATGGTAGAACTCTTTTTCAGGATTTTGTGGATCTCCAAGGTATAACTCTTTGGCTGGGTCATCAAGGTAGAACTCGTTCTGTGGGTCTTGGTTGTTCAAAAGATCTTCAAACAAAAAAATAACTTTATCCCAAGTTGTGTTAAAAGTAGAATTTTCATTTCGTAGCTCAGATACAATTTCCTCCATCGACAAGAGGTTCGAGTCCAGTTCATCAATCTGAAGGTTGAGCGCTACACAGGTAGTAGGACTCCAAGGAATAGCAAAGTTATCCCATTCCATTTCGGCATAGGAGTCCATTCTCAAGTGAAGCAGAAAGCGTGTTTGAAAAAGCCTGTGTGGTCGGTGCCTTTTATAAGAAGGGCTGGGTGTGTGTCATTTCCTGTGGAAATTCCCTGGGCGTGTCTTAACTGGAAATGATATGATGGAAATTCCCTGAAAATGATGTTATGTATTACCTGGAAATGATACAATGCTGAAGAGTTTATAAAGTGGGTGGGACTTAGCAAAAGTGGGCGGAGCTTAGCAAAAGTGGGCGGGGGTATAGCAAAAGTGGGCGTGGCTTAACAAAAAGTGGGCGGGGCTTAGTAAAAGGTGGGCGTGGCTTACCAAAAAGTGGGCGGGGTTTTTCCAAAAAGTGGACGGAGCTTAACAAAAGGTGGGCAGAGCCTACCAAAAAGTGTGTGGCACTGGAGGCGCTCAAATAACAACATTGAGGGAGGTTTACCATTTTATCTTAGCTCAGTTAAAATATCTTAATAAAGAACCAAACTCAAACATATTTTTTGTTAATATATTAGATGGTGAAGAGAGTGGCAAGAGAATTAAATTATTTCCCACGCATAAACAAATATTTGTAGGGTCGTTGTTTGAGTGGGTTATATTCACCAGATGATATTAAGAGTAAAAGGTTAAAAGGTCCATAAGGTCAGAAGGATCACAGGTGTTTAAGTGGTCTAATGAATAAGGATAGCATGTCAAAAGGTTAGAAGGTTCGTAAAGAACAGGGTGAGAGAAATATATGTGTTTAGGGTCAATGAGGGAGGGAAAGAATTAATATGGAAGTGAATGGGTCAAAGATTAATCTGCCAGATGATATGTAGAAGAAGGATGATAGGTCTACAAGAGAAAACAAATATTTGTAGTGTTTGAGTGGTCTAATGAACAACATTAAGGATAGGTACTACAGACAAAAGGTTCATAAAGATGAGGGTGGGAGAAATAGAGGTGTTTATGATTTTTGAAAAAGACAAGGGGGTAAATGACATTAGATAGGGATTTCCCATGTTAAACGGAGGTGTCCCAGAAGCAACATTATTACACTACTCCCACTTGTGTTAGTGTTGAAAAACCACTTTTTGCACTTGTGTTAGTGTTGAAAAACCACTTATCGCACTTGTGTTGGTGCAGGAAACCACTTTTGCACTTGTATTAGTGTGGAAAAAACACTTTTTGCACTTGTATTAGTGTGGAAAAAACACTTTTCGCACTTGTGTTAGTGTTGAAAAACCACTTTTCGCACTTGTGTTAGTGTTGAAAAACCACTTTTCGCACTTGTGTTAGTGTTGAAAAACCACTTTTCGCACTTGTGTTAGTGTTGAAAAACCACTTTTCGCACTTGTGTTGGTGCAGGAAACCACTTTTGTACTTGTATTAGTGTGGAAAAAACACTTTTTGCACTTGTGATAGTGTTGAAAAACCACTTTTCGCACTTGTGTTAGTGTTGAAAAACCACTTTTCGCACTTGTGTTGGTGCAGGAAACCACTTTTGCACTTGTATTAGTGTGGAAAAAACACTTTTCGCACTTGTGTTAGTGTTGAAAAACCACTTTTTGCACTTGTGTTAGTGTTGAAAAACCACATTTCGCACTTGTGTTAGTGTTGAAAAACCACGTTTCACACTTGTGTTGGTGCAGGAAACCACTTTTGCACTTGTATTAGTGTGGAAAAAACACTTTTCGCACTTGTGTTAGTGTTGAAAAACCACTTTTCGCACTTGTGTTAGTGTTGAAAAACCACTTTTCGCACTTGTGTTAGTGTTGAAAAACCACTTTTCGCACTTGTGTTAGTGTTGAAAAACCACATTTCGCACTTGTGTTAGTGTTGAAAAACCACTTTTCGCACTTGTGTTGGTGCAGGAAACCATTTTTGCACTTGTATTAGTGTGGAAAAAACACTTTTTGCACTTGTGATAGTGTTGAAAAACCACTTTTCGCACTTGTGTTAGTGTTGAAAAACCACTTTTCGCACTTGTGTTAGTGTCGAAAAACCACTTTTCACACTTGTGTTAGTGTTGAAAAACCACTTTTCACACTTGTGTTGGTGCAGGAAACCACTTTTGCACTTGTATTAGTGTGGAAAAAACACTTTTCGCACTTGTGATAGTGTTGAAAAACCACTTTTCGCACTTGTGTTAGTGTTGAAAAACCACTTTTCGCACTTGTGTTAGTGTTGAAAAACCACATTTCGCACTTGTGTTAGTGTTGAAAATCCACTTTTCGCACTTGTGTTGGTGCAGGAAACCACTTTTGCACTTGTATTAGTGTGGAAAAAACACTTTTCGCACTTGTGTTAGTGTTGAAAAACCACTTTTTGCACTTGTGTTAGTGTTGAAAAACCACTTTTCGCACTTGTGTTAGTGTTGAGAAACCACTTATCGCACTTGTGTTGGTGCAGGAAACCACTTTTGCACTTATATTAGTGTGTAAAAAACACTTTTTGCACTTGTATTAGTGTGGAAAAAACACTTTTCGCACTTGTGTTAGTGTTGAAAAACCACTTTTCGCACTTGTGTTAGTGTTGAAAAACCACTTTTCGCACTTGTGTTAGTGTTGAAAAACCACTTTTCGCACTTGTGTTAGTGTTGAAAAACCACTTTTCGCACTTGTGTTGGTGCAGGAAACCACTTTTGCACTTGTATTAGTGTGGAAAAAACACTTTTTGCACTTGTGATAGTGTTGAAAAACCACTTTTCGCACTTGTGTTAGTGTTGAAAAACCACATTTCGCACTTGTGTTAGTGTTGAAAAACCACGTTTCGCACTTGTGTTGGTGCAGGAAACCACTTTTGCACTTGTATTAGTGTGGAGAAAACACTTTTCGCACTTGTGTTAGTGTTGAAAAACCACTTTTCGCACTTGTGTTAGTGTTGAAAAACAACTTTTCGCACTTGTGTTAGTGTTGAAAAACCACTTTTCGCACTTGTGTTGGTACAGGAAACCACTTTTGCACTTGTATTAGTGTGGAAAAAACACTTTTCGCACTTGTGTTAGTGTTGAAAAACCACTTTTCGCACTTGTGTTAGTGTTGAAAAACCACTTTTCGCACTTGTGTTACTGTTGAAAAACCACTTTTCGCACTTGTGTTGGTGCAGGAAACCACTTTTGCACTTGTATTAGTGTGGAAAAAACACTTTTCGCACTTGTGTTAGTGTTGAAAAACCACTTTTTGCACTTGTGTTAGTGTTGAAAAACAACTTTTCGCACTTGTGTTAGTGTTGAAAAACCACTTTTCGCACTTGTGTTGGTGCAGGAAACCACTTTTGCACTTGTATTAGTGTGGAAAAAACACTTTTTGCACTTGTGATAGTGTTGAAAAACCACTTTTCGCACTTGTGTTAGTGTTGAAAAACCACTTTTCGCACTTGTGTTAGTGTTGAAAAACCACTTTTCACACTTGTGTTGGTGCAGGAAACCACTTTTGCACTTGTATTAGTGTGGAAAAAACACTTTTTTCACTTGTGATAGTGTTGAAAAACCACTTTTCGCACTTGTGTTAGTGTTGAAAAACCACTTTTCGCACTTGTGTTAGTGTCGAAAAACCACTTTTCACACTTGTGTTAGTGTTGAAAAACCACTTTTCACACTTGTGTTGGTGCAGGAAACCACTTTTGCACTTGTATTAGTGTGGAAAAAACACTTTTTGCACTTGTGATAGTGTTGAAAAACCACTTTTCGCACTTGTGTTAGTGTTGATCGCACTTGTGTTAGTGTTGAAAAACCACTTTTCGCACTTGTGTTGGGGCAGGAAACCACTTTTGCACTTGTATTAGTGTGGAAAAAACACTTTTCGAACTTGTGTTAGTGTTGAAAAACCACTTTTTGCACTTGTGTTAGTGTTGAAAAACCACTTTTCGCACTTGTGTTAGTGTTGAAAAACCACTTTTCGCACTTGTGTTGGTGCAGGAAACCACTTTTGCACTTGTATTAGTGTGGAAAAAACACTTTTTGCACTTGTGATAGTGTTGAAAAACCACTTTTCGCACTTGTGTTAGTGTTGAAAAACCACATTTCGCACTTGTGTTAGTGTTGAAAAACCACTTTTCGCACTTGTGTTGGTGCAGGAAACCACTTTTGCACTTGTATTAGTGTGGAAAAAACACTTTTCGCACTTGTGTTAGTGTTGAAAAACCACTTTTCCCACTTGTGTTAGTGTTGAAAAACCACTTTTTGCACTTGTGTTAGTGTTGAAAAACCACTTATCGCACTTGTGTTGGTGCAGGAAACCACTTTTGCACTTGTATTAGTGTGGAAAAAACACTTTTTGCACTTGTATTAGTGTGGAAAAAACACTTTTCGCACTTGTGTTAGTGTTGAAAAACCACTTTTCGCACTTGTGTTAGTGTTGAAAAACCACTTTTCGCACTTGTGTTAGTGTTGAAAAACCACTTTTCGCACTTGTGTTAGTGTTGAAAAACCACTTTTCGCACTTGTGTTGGTGCAGGAAACCACTTTTGTACTTGTATTAGTGTGGAAAAAACACTTTTTGCACTTGTGATAGTGTTGAAAAACCACTTTTCGCACTTGTGTTAGTGTTGAAAAACCACTTTTCGCACTTGTGTTGGTGCAGGAAACCACTTTTGCACTTGTATTAGTGTGGAAAAAACACTTTTCGCACTTGTGTTAGTGTTGAAAAACCACTTTTTGCACTTGTGTTAGTGTTGAAAAACCACATTTCGCACTTGTGTTAGTGTTGAAAAACCACGTTTCACACTTGTGTTGGTGCAGGAAACCACTTTTGCACTTGTATTAGTGTGGAAAAAACACTTTTCGCACTTGTGTTAGTGTTGAAAAACCACTTTTCGCACTTGTGTTAGTGTTGAAAAACCACTTTTCGCACTTGTGTTAGTGTTGAAAAACCACTTTTCGCACTTGTGTTAGTGTTGAAAAACCACATTTCGCACTTGTGTTAGTGTTGAAAAACCACTTTTCGCACTTGTGTTGGTGCAGGAAACCACTTTTGCACTTGTATTAGTGTGGAAAAAACACTTTTCGCACTTGTGTTAGTGTTGAAAAACCACTTTTCGCACTTGTGTTAGTGTTGAAAAACCACTTTTCGCACTTGTGTTAGTGTTGAGAAACCACTTATCGCACTTGTGTTGGTGCAGGAAACCACTTTTGCACTTGTATTAGTGTGTAAAAAACACTTTTTGCACTTGTATTAGTGTGGAAAAAACACTTTTCGCACTTGTGTTAGTGTTGAAAAACCACTTTTCGCACTTGTGTTAGTGTTGAAAAACCACTTTTCGCACTTGTGTTAGTGTTGAAAAACCACTTTTCGCACTTGTGTTAGTGTTGAAAAACCACTTTTCGCACTTGTGTTGGTGCAGGAAACCACTTTTGCACTTGTATTAGTGTGGAAAAAACACTTTTTGCACTTGTGATAGTGTTGAAAAACCACTTTTCGCACTTGTGTTAGTGTTGAAAAACCACATTTCGCACTTGTGTTAGTGTTGAAAAACCACGTTTCGCACTTGTGTTGGTGCAGGAAACCACTTTTGCACTTGTATTAGTGTGGAGAAAACACTTTTCGCACTTGCGTTAGTGTTGAAAAACCACTTTTCGCACTTGTGTTAGTGTTGAAAAACAACTTTTCGCACTTGTGTTAGTGTTGAAAAACCACTTTTCGCACTTGTGTTGGTACAGGAAACCACTTTTGCACTTGTATTAGTGTGGAAAAAAACACTTTTCGCACTTGTGTTAGTGTTGAAAAACCACTTTTCGCATTTGTGTTAGTGTTGAAAAACCACTTTTCGCACTTGTGTTACTGTTGAAAACCACTTTTCGCACTTGTGTTGGTGCAGGAAACCACTTTTGCACTTGTATTAGTGTGGAAAAAACACTTTTCGCACTTGTGTTAGTGTTGAAAAACCACTTTTTGCACTTGTGTTAGTGTTGAAAAACAATTTTTCGCACTTGTGTTAGTGTTGAAAAACCACTTTTCGCACTTGTGTTGGTGCAGGAAACCACTTTTGCACTTGTATTAGTGTGGAAAAAACACTTTTTGCACTTGTGATAGTGTTGAAAAACCACTTTCCGCACTTGTGTTAGTGTTGAAAAACCACTTTTCGCACTTGTGTTAGTGTTGAAAAACCACTTTTCGCACTTGTGTTAGTGTTGAAAAACCACTTTTCACACTTGTGTTGGTGCAGGAAACCACTTTTGCACTTGTATTAGTGTGGAAAAACCACTTTTTTCACTTGTGATAGTGTTGAAAAACCACTTTTCGCACTTGTGTTAGTGTTGAAAAACCACTTTTCGCACTTGTGTTAGTGTCGAAAAACCACTTTTCACACTTGTGTTAGTGTAGAAAAACCACTTTTCACACTTGTGTTGGTGCAGGAAACCACTTTTGCACTTGTATTAGTGTGGAAAAAACACTTTTTGCACTTGTGATAGTGTTGAAAAACCACTTTTCGCACTTGTGTTAGTGTTGAAAAACCACTTTTCGCACTTGTGTTAGTGTTGAAAAACCACTTTTCGCACTTGTGTTGGGGCAGGAAACCACTTTTGCACTTGTATTAGTGTGGAAAAAACACTTTTCGAACTTGTGTTAGTGTTGAAAAACCACTTTTCGCACTTGTGTTAGTGTTGAAAAACCACTTTTCGCACTTGTGTTAGTGTTGAAAAACCACTTTTCGCACTTGTGTTGGTGCAGGAAACCACTTTTGCACTTGTATTAGTGTGGAAAAAACACTTTTTGCACTTGTGATAGTGTTGAAAAACCACTTTTCGCACTTGTGTTAGTGTTCAAAAACCACATTTCGCACTTGTGTTAGTGTTGAAAAACCACTTTTCGCACTTGTGTTGGTGCAGGAAACCACTTTTGCACTTGTATTAGTGTGGAAAAAACACTTTTCGCACTTGTGTTAGTGTTGAAAAACCACTTTTCGCACTTGTGTTAGTGTTGAAAAACCACTTTTTGCACTTGTGTTAGTGTTGAAAAACCACTTATCGCACTTGTGTTGGTGCAGGAAACCACTTTTGCACTTGTATTAGTGTGGAAAAAACACTTTTTGCACTTGCATTAGTGTGGAAAAAACACTTTTCGCACTTGTGTTAGTGTTGAAAAACCACTTTTCGCACTTGTGTTAGTGTTGAAAAACCACTTTTCGCACTTGTGTTAGTGTTGAAAAACCACTTTTCGCACTTGTGTTAGTGTTGAAAAACCACTTTTCGCACTTGTGTTGGTGCAGGAAACCACTTTTGTACTTGTATTAGTGTGTAAAAAACACTTTTTGCACTTGTGATATTGTTGAAAAACCTCTTTTCGCACTTGTGTTAGTGTTGAAAAACCACATTTCACACTTGTGTTAGTGTTGAAAAACCACTTTTCGCACTTGTGTTAGTGTTGAAAAACCACATTTCGCACTTGTGTTAGTGTTGAAAAACCACTTTTCGCACTTGTGTTGGTGCAGGAAACCACTTTTGCACTTGTATTAGTGTGGAAAAAACACTTTTTGCACTTGTGATATTGTTGAAAAAACACTTTTTGCACTTGTGTTAGTGTCGAAAAACCACTTTTCACACTTGTGTTAGTGTTGAAAAACCACTTTTCGCACTTGTGTTGGTGCAGGAAACCACTTTTGCACTTGTATTAGTGTGGAAAAAACACTTTTCGAACTTGTGTTAGTGTTGAAAAACCACTTTTCGCACTTGTGTTAGTGTTGAAAAACCACTTTTCGCACTTGTGTTAGTGTTGAAAAACCACTTTTCGCACTTGTGTTAGGGTTGAAAAACCATTTTGGCACTTGTGTTGGTGCAGGAAACCACTTTTGCACTTGTATTAGTGTGGAAAAAACACTTTTCGCACTTGTGTTAGTGTTGAAAAACCACTTTTTGCACTTGTGTTAGTGTTGAAAAACCACATTTCGCACTTGTGTTAGTGTTGAAAAACCACGTTTCGCACTTGTGTTGGTGCAGGAAACCACTTTTGCACTTGTATTAGTGTGGAAAAAACACTTTTCGCACTTGTGTTAGTGTTGAAAAACAACTTTTCGCACTTGTGTTAGTGTTGAAAAACCACTTTTCGCACTTGTGTTGGTGCAGGAAACCACTTTTGCACTTGTATTAGTGTGGAAAAAACACTTTTTGCACTTGTGATAGTGTTGAAAAACCACTTTTCGCACTTGTGTTAGTGTTGAAAAACCACTTTTCGCACTTGTGTTAGTGTTGAAAAACCACTTTTCACACTTGTGTTGGTGCAGGAAACCACTTTTGCACTTGTATTAGTGTGGAAAAAACACTTTTTGCACTTGTGATAGTGTTGAAAAACCACTTTTCGCACTTGTGTTAGTGTTGAAAAACCACTTTTCGCACTTGTGTTAGTGTCGAAAAACCACTTTTCACACTTGTGTTAGTGTTGAAAAACCACTTTTCGCACTTGTGTTAGTGTTGAAAAACCACTTTTCGCACTTGTGTTAGTGTTGAAAAACCACTTTTCGCACTTGTGTTGGTGCAGGAAACCACTTTTGCACTTGTATTAGTGTGGAAAAAACACTTTTCGCACTTGTGTTAGTGTTGAAAAACCACTTTTCGCACTTGTGTTAGTGTTGAAAAACCACTTTTCGCACTTGTGTTGGGGCAGGAAACCACTTTTGCACTTGTATTAGTGTGGAAAAAACACTTTTCGCACTTGTGTTAGTGTTGAAAAACCACTTTTCGCACTTGTGTTAGTGTTGAAAAACCACTTTTCGCACTTGTGTTAGTGTTGAAAAACCACTTTTCGCACTTGTGTTAGTGTTGAAAAACCACTTTTCGCACTTGTGTTAGTGTTGAAAAACCACTTTTCGCACTTGGGTTGGTGCAGGAAACCACTTTTGCACTTGTATTAGTGTGGAAAAAACACTTTTTGCACTTGTGATGGTGTTGAAAAACCACTTTTCGCACTTGTGTTAGTGTTGAAAAACCACTTTTCACACTTGTGTTAGTGTTGAAAAACCACTTTTCACACTTGTGTTAGTGTTGAAAAACCACTTTTCGCACTTGTGTTGGTGCAGGAAACCACTTTTGCACTTGTATTAGTGTGGAAAAAACACTTTTCGCACTTGTGTTAGTGTTGAAAAACCACTTTTCGCACTTGTGTTGGTGCAGGAAACCACTTTTGCACTTGTATTAGTGTGGAAAAAACACTTTTTGCACTTGTGATAGTGTTGAAAAACCACTTTTCGCACTTGTGTTAGTGTTGAAAAACCACTTTTCGCACTTGTGTTAGTGTTGAAAAACCACTTTTCGCACTTGTGTTAGTGTTGAAAAACCACTTTTCACACTTGTGTTGGTGCAGGAAACCACTTTTGCACTTGTATTAGTGTGGAAAAACCACTTTTTTCACTTGTGATAGTGTTGAAAAACCACTTTTCGCACTTGTGTTAGTGTTGAAAAACCACTTTTCGCACTTGTGTTAGTGTCGAAAAACCACTTTTCACACTTGTGTTAGTGTAGAAAAACCACTTTTCACACTTGTGTTGGTGCAGGAAACCACTTTTGCACTTGTATTAGTGTGGAAAAAACACTTTTTGCACTTGTGATAGTGTTGAAAAACCACTTTTCGCACTTGTGTTAGTGTTGAAAAACCACTTTTCGCACTTGTGTTAGTGTTGAAAAACCACTTTTCGCACTTGTGTTGGGGCAGGAAACCACTTTTGCACTTGTATTAGTGTGGAAAAAACACTTTTCGAACTTGTGTTAGTGTTGAAAAACCACTTTTCGCACTTGTGTTAGTGTTGAAAAACCACTTTTCGCACTTGTGTTAGTGTTGAAAAACCACTTTTCGCACTTGTGTTGGTGCAGGAAACCACTTTTGCACTTGTATTAGTGTGGAAAAAACACTTTTTGCACTTGTGATAGTGTTGAAAAACCACTTTTCGCACTTGTGTTAGTGTTCAAAAACCACATTTCGCACTTGTGTTAGTGTTGAAAAACCACTTTTCGCACTTGTGTTGGTGCAGGAAACCACTTTTGCACTTGTATTAGTGTGGAAAAAACACTTTTCGCACTTGTGTTAGTGTTGAAAAACCACTTTTCGCACTTGTGTTAGTGTTGAAAAACCACTTTTTGCACTTGTGTTAGTGTTGAAAAACCACTTATCGCACTTGTGTTGGTGCAGGAAACCACTT
Source organism: Myxine glutinosa (assembly GCF_964187855.1). NCBI lineage: Eukaryota > Metazoa > Chordata > Myxini > Myxiniformes > Myxinidae > Myxine > Myxine glutinosa. The sequence goes on from NW_027617098.1 coordinate 21,840, forward strand.
TTGCACTTGTATTAGTGTGGAAAAAACACTTTTTGCACTTGCATTAGTGTGGAAAAAACACTTTTCGCACTTGTGTTAGTGTTGAAAAACCACTTTTCGCACTTGTGTTAGTGTTGAAAAACCACTTTTCGCACTTGTGTTAGTGTTGAAAAACCACTTTTCGCACTTGTGTTAGTGTTGAAAAACCACTTTTCGCACTTGTGTTGGTGCAGGAAACCACTTTTGTACTTGTATTAGTGTGTAAAAAACACTTTTTGCACTTGTGATATTGTTGAAAAACCTCTTTTCGCACTTGTGTTAGTGTTGAAAAACCACATTTCACACTTGTGTTAGTGTTGAAAAACCACTTTTCGCACTTGTGTTAGTGTTGAAAAACCACATTTCGCACTTGTGTTAGTGTTGAAAAACCACTTTTCGCACTTGTGTTGGTGCAGGAAACCACTTTTGCACTTGTATTAGTGTGGAAAAAACACTTTTTGCACTTGTGATATTGTTGAAAAAACACTTTTTGCACTTGTGTTAGTGTCGAAAAACCACTTTTCACACTTGTGTTAGTGTTGAAAAACCACTTTTCGCACTTGTGTTGGTGCAGGAAACCACTTTTGCACTTGTATTAGTGTGGAAAAAACACTTTTCGAACTTGTGTTAGTGTTGAAAAACCACTTTTCGCACTTGTGTTAGTGTTGAAAAACCACTTTTCGCACTTGTGTTAGTGTTGAAAAACCACTTTTCGCACTTGTGTTAGGGTTGAAAAACCATTTTGGCACTTGTGTTGGTGCAGGAAACCACTTTTGCACTTGTATTAGTGTGGAAAAAACACTTTTCGCACTTGTGTTAGTGTTGAAAAACCACTTTTTGCACTTGTGTTAGTGTTGAAAAACCACATTTCGCACTTGTGTTAGTGTTGAAAAACCACGTTTCGCACTTGTGTTGGTGCAGGAAACCACTTTTGCACTTGTATTAGTGTGGAAAAAACACTTTTCGCACTTGTGTTAGTGTTGAAAAACAACTTTTCGCACTTGTGTTAGTGTTGAAAAACCACTTTTCGCACTTGTGTTGGTGCAGGAAACCACTTTTGCACTTGTATTAGTGTGGAAAAAACACTTTTTGCACTTGTGATAGTGTTGAAAAACCACTTTTCGCACTTGTGTTAGTGTTGAAAAACCACTTTTCGCACTTGTGTTAGTGTTGAAAAACCACTTTTCACACTTGTGTTGGTGCAGGAAACCACTTTTGCACTTGTATTAGTGTGGAAAAAACACTTTTTGCACTTGTGATAGTGTTGAAAAACCACTTTTCGCACTTGTGTTAGTGTTGAAAAACCACTTTTCGCACTTGTGTTAGTGTCGAAAAACCACTTTTCACACTTGTGTTAGTGTTGAAAAACCACTTTTCGCACTTGTGTTAGTGTTGAAAAACCACTTTTCGCACTTGTGTTAGTGTTGAAAAACCACTTTTCGCACTTGTGTTGGTGCAGGAAACCACTTTTGCACTTGTATTAGTGTGGAAAAAACACTTTTCGCACTTGTGTTAGTGTTGAAAAACCACTTTTCGCACTTGTGTTAGTGTTGAAAAACCACTTTTCGCACTTGTGTTGGGGCAGGAAACCACTTTTGCACTTGTATTAGTGTGGAAAAAACACTTTTCGCACTTGTGTTAGTGTTGAAAAACCACTTTTCGCACTTGTGTTAGTGTTGAAAAACCACTTTTCGCACTTGTGTTAGTGTTGAAAAACCACTTTTCGCACTTGTGTTAGTGTTGAAAAACCACTTTTCGCACTTGTGTTAGTGTTGAAAAACCACTTTTCGCACTTGGGTTGGTGCAGGAAACCACTTTTGCACTTGTATTAGTGTGGAAAAAACACTTTTTGCACTTGTGATGGTGTTGAAAAACCACTTTTCGCACTTGTGTTAGTGTTGAAAAACCACTTTTCACACTTGTGTTAGTGTTGAAAAACCACTTTTCACACTTGTGTTAGTGTTGAAAAACCACTTTTCGCACTTGTGTTGGTGCAGGAAACCACTTTTGCACTTGTATTAGTGTGGAAAAAACACTTTTTGCACTTGTGATAGTGTTGAAAAACCACTTTTCGCACTTGTGTTAGTGTTGAAAAACCACTTTTTGCACTTGTGTTAGTGTTGAAAAACCACTTTTCACACTTGTGTTGGTGCAGGAAACCACTTTTGCACTTGTATTAGTGTGGAAAAAACACTTTTTGCACTTGTGATAGTGTTGAAAAACCACTTTTCGCACTTGTGTTAGTGTTGAAAAACCACTTTTCGCACTTGTGTTAGTGTCGAAAAACCACTTTTCACACTTGTGTTAGTGTTGAAAAACCACTTTTCACACTTGTGTTAGTGTTGAAAAACCACTTTTCACACTTGTGTTGGTGCAGGAAACCACTTTTGCACGTGTATTAGTGTGGAAAAAACACTTTTTGCACTTGTGATAGTGTTGAAAAACCACTTTTCGCACTTGTGTTAGTGTTGAAAAACCACTTTTCGCACTTGTGTTAGTGTTGAAAAACCACTTTTCGCACTTGTGTTGGGGCAGGAAACCACTTTTGCACTTGTATTAGTGTGGAAAAAACACTTTTCGCACTTGTGTTAGTGTTGAAAAACCACTTTTCGCACTTGTGTTAGTGTTGAAAAACCACTTTTCGCACTTGTGTTAGTGTTGAAAAACCACTTTTCGCACTTGTGTTAGTGTTGAAAAACCACTTTTCGCACTTGTGTTAGTGTTGAAAAACCACTTTTCGCACTTGGGTTGGTGCAGGAAACCACTTTTGCACTTGTATTAGTGTGGAAAAAAACACTTTTTGCACTTGTGATGGTGTTGAAAAACCACTTTTCGCACTTGTGTTAGTGTTGAAAAACCACTTTTCACACTTGTGTTAGTGTTGAAAAACCACTTTTCGCACTTGTGTTGGTGCAGGAAACCAATTTTGCACTTGTATTAGTGTGGACAAAACACTTTTCGCACTTGTGTTGGTGTTGAAAAACCACTTTTCACACTTGTGTTAGTGTTGAAAAACCACTTTTCACACTTGTGTTAGTGTTGAAAAACCACTTTTCGCACTTGTGTTGGTGCAGGAAACCACTTTTGCACTTGTATTAGTGTGGAAAAAACACTTATCGCACTTGTGTTAGTGTTGAAAAACCACTTTTCGCACTTGTGTTAGTGTTGAAAAACCACTTTTCGCACTTGTGTTAGTGTTGAAAAACCACTTTTCGCACTTGTGTTGGTGGAGGAAACCACTTTTGCACTTGTATTAGTGTGGAAAAAACACTTTTTGCACTTGTGTTAGTGTTGAAAAACCACATTTCGCACTTGTGTTAGTGTTGAAAAACCACGTTTCGCACTTGTGTTGGTGCAGGAAACCACTTTTGCACTTGTATTAGTGTGGAAAAAACACTTTTCGCACTTGTGTTAGTGTTGAAAAACCACTTTTCGCACTTGTGTTAGTGTTGAAAAACAACTTTTCGCACTTGTGTTAGTGTTGAAAAACCACTTTTCGCACTTGTGTTGGTGCAGGAAACCATTTTTGCACTTGTATTAGTGTGGAAAAAACACTTTTTGCACTTGTGATAGTGTTGAAAAACCACTTTTCGCACTTGTGTTAGTGTTGAAAAACCACTTTTCGCACTTGTGTTAGTGTCGAAAAACCACTTTTCACACTTGTGTTAGTGTTGAAAAACCACTTTTCACACTTGTGTTGGTGCAGGAAACCACTTTTGCACTTGTATTAGTGTGGAAAAAACACTTTTCGCACTTGTGATAGTGTTGAAAAACCACTTTTCGCACTTGTGTTAGTGTTGAAAAACCACTTTTCGCACTTGTGTTAGTGTTGAAAAACCACATTTCGCACTTGTGTTAGTGTTGAAAATCCACTTTTCGCACTTGTGTTGGTGCAGGAAACCACTTTTGCACTTGTATTAGTGTGGAAAAAACACTTTTCGCACTTGTGTTAGTGTTGAAAAACCACTTTTTGCACTTGTGTTAGTGTTGAAAAACCACTTTTCGCACTTGTGTTAGTGTTGAGAAACCACTTATCGCACTTGTGTTGGTGCAGGAAACCACTTTTGCACTTGTATTAGTGTGTAAAAAACACTTTTTGCACTTGTATTAGTGTGGAAAAAACACTTTTCGCACTTGTGTTAGTGTTGAAAAACCACTTTTCGCACTTGTGTTAGTGTTGAAAAACCACTTTTCGCACTTGTGTTAGTGTTGAATAACCACTTTTCGCACTTGTGTTAGTGTTGAAAAACCACTTTTCGCACTTGTGTTGGTGCAGGAAACCACTTTTGCACTTGTATTAGTGTGGAAAAAACACTTTTTGCACTTGTGATAGTGTTGAAAAACCACTTTTCGCACTTGTGTTAGTGTTGAAAAACCACATTTCGCACTTGTGTTAGTGTTGAAAAACCACTTTTCGCACTTGTGTTGGTGCAGGAAACCACTTTTGCACTTGTATTAGTGTGGAGAAAACACTTTTCGCACTTGTGTTAGTGTTGAAAAACCACTTTTCGCACTTGTGTTAGTGTTGAAAAACAACTTTTCGCACTTGTGTTAGTGTTGAAAAACCACTTTTCGCACTTGTGTTGGTACAGGAAACCACTTTTGCACTTGTATTAGTGTGGAAAAAACACTTTTCGCACTTGTGTTAGTGTTGAAAAACCACTTTTCGCACTTGTGTTAGTGTTGAAAAACCACTTTTCGCACTTGTGTTACTGTTGAAAAACCACTTTTCGCACTTGTGTTGGTGCAGGAAACCACTTTTGCACTTGTATTAGTGTGGAAAAAACACTTTTCGCACTTGTGTTAGTGTTGAAAAACCACTTTTTGCACTTGTGTTAGTGTTGAAAAACAACTTTTCGCACTTGTGTTAGTGTTGAAAAACCACTTTTCGCACTTGTGTTGGTGCAGGAAACCACTTTTGCACTTGTATTAGTGTGGAAAAAACACTTTTTGCACTTGTGATAGTGTTGAAAAACCACTTTTCGCACTTGTGTTAGTGTTGAAAAACCACTTTTCGCACTTGTGTTAGTGTTGAAAAACCACTTTTCACACTTGTGTTGGTGCAGGAAACCACTTTTGCACTTGTATTAGTGTGGAAAAAACACTTTTTTCACTTGTGATAGTGTTGAAAAACCACTTTTCGCACTTGTGTTAGTGTTGAAAAACCACTTTTCGCACTTGTGTTAGTGTCGAAAAACCACTTTTCACACTTGTGTTAGTGTTGAAAAACCACTTTTCACACTTGTGTTGGTGCAGGAAACCACTTTTGCACTTGTATTAGTGTGGAAAAAACACTTTTTGCACTTGTGATAGTGTTGAAAAACCACTTTTCGCACTTGTGTTAGTGTTGATCGCACTTGTGTTAGTGTTGAAAAACCACTTTTCGCACTTGTGTTGGGGCAGGAAACCACTTTTGCACTTGTATTAGTGTGGAAAAAACACTTTTCGAACTTGTGTTAGTGTTGAAAAACCACTTTTTGCACTTGTGTTAGTGTTGAAAAACCACTTTTCGCACTTGTGTTAGTGTTGAAAAACCACTTTTCGCACTTGTGTTGGTGCAGGAAACCACTTTTGCACTTGTATTAGTGTGGAAAAAACACTTTTTGCACTTGTGATAGTGTTGAAAAACCACTTTTCGCACTTGTGTTAGTGTTGAAAAACCACATTTCGCACTTGTGTTAGTGTTGAAAAACCACTTTTCGCACTTGTGTTGGTGCAGGAAACCACTTTTGCACTTGTATTAGTGTGGAAAAAACACTTTTCGCACTTGTGTTAGTGTTGAAAAACCACTTTTCCCACTTGTGTTAGTGTTGAAAAACCACTTTTTGCACTTGTGTTAGTGTTGAAAAACCACTTATCGCACTTGTGTTGGTGCAGGAAACCACTTTTGCACTTGTATTAGTGTGGAAAAAACACTTTTTGCACTTGTATTAGTGTGGAAAAAACACTTTTCGCACTTGTGTTAGTGTTGAAAAACCACTTTTCGCACTTGTGTTCGTGTTGAAAAACCACTTTTCGCACTTGTGTTAGTGTTGAAAAACCACTTTTCGCACTTGTGTTGGTGCAGGAAACCACTTTTGTACTTGTATTAGTGTGGAAAAAACACTTTTTGCACTTGTGATAGTGTTGAAAAACCACTTTTCGCACTTGTGTTAGTGTTGAAAAACCACTTTTCGCACTTGTTTTGGTGCAGGAAACCACTTTTGCACTTGTATTAGTGTGGAAAAAACACTTTTTGCACTTGTGATAGTGTTGAAAAACCACTTTTCGCACTTGTGTTAGTGTTGAAAAACCACTTTTCGCACTTGTGTTAGTGTTGAAAAACCACTTTTCGCACTTGTGTTGGGGCAGGAAACCACTTTTGCACTTGTATTAGTGTGGAAAAAACACTTTTCGCACTTGTGTTAGTGTTGAAAAACCACTTTTCGCACTTGTGTTAGTGTTGAAAAACCACTTTTCGCACTTGTGTTAGTGTTGAAAAACCACTTTTCGCACTTGTGTTAGTGTTGAAAAACCACTTTTCGCACTTGTGTTAGTGTTGAAAAACCACTTTTCGCACTTGGGTTGGTGCAGGAAACCACTTTTGCACTTGTATTAGTGTGGAAAAAACACTTTTTGCACTTGTGATGGTGTTGAAAAACCACTTTTCGCACTTGTGTTAGTGTTGAAAAACCACTTTTCACACTTGTGTTAGTGTTGAAAAACCACTTTTCACACTTGTGTTAGTGTTGAAAAACCACTTTTCGCACTTGTGTTGGTGCAGGAAACCACTTTTGCACTTGTATTAGTGTGGAAAAAACACTTTTTGCACTTGTGATAGTGTTGAAAAACCACTTTTCGCACTTGTGTTAGTGTTGAAAAACCACTTTTTGCACTTGTGTTAGTGTTGAAAAACCACTTTTCACACTTGTGTTGGTGCAGGAAACCACTTTTGCACTTGTATTAGTGTGGAAAAAACACTTTTTGCACTTGTGATAGTGTTGAAAAACCACTTTTCGCACTTGTGTTAGTGTTGAAAAACCACTTTTCGCACTTGTGTTAGTGTCGAAAAACCACTTTTCACACTTGTGTTAGTGTTGAAAAACCACTTTTCACACTTGTGTTAGTGTTGAAAAACCACTTTTCACACTTGTGTTGGTGCAGGAAACCACTTTTGCACGTGTATTAGTGTGGAAAAAACACTTTTTGCACTTGTGATAGTGTTGAAAAACCACTTTTCGCACTTGTGTTAGTGTTGAAAAACCACTTTTCGCACTTGTGTTAGTGTTGAAAAACCACTTTTCGCACTTGTGTTGGGGCAGGAAACCACTTTTGCACTTGTATTAGTGTGGAAAAAACACTTTTCGCACTTGTGTTAGTGTTGAAAAACCACTTTTCGCACTTGTGTTAGTGTTGAAAAACCACTTTTCGCACTTGTGTTAGTGTTGAAAAACCACTTTTCGCACTTGTGTTAGTGTTGAAAAACCACTTTTCGCACTTGTGTTAGTGTTGAAAAACCACTTTTCGCACTTGGGTTGGTGCAGGAAACCACTTTTGCACTTGTATTAGTGTGGAAAAAACACTTTTTGCACTTGTGATGGTGTTGAAAAACCACTTTTCGCACTTGTGTTAGTGTTGAAAAACCACTTTTCACACTTGTGTTAGTGTTGAAAAACCACTTTTCGCACTTGTGTTGGTGCAGGAAACCAATTTTGCACTTGTATTAGTGTGGACAAAACACTTTTCGCACTTGTGTTGGTGTTGAAAAACCACTTTTCACACTTGTGTTAGTGTTGAAAAACCACTTTTCACACTTGTGTTAGTGTTGAAAAACCACTTTTCGCACTTGTGTTGGTGCAGGAAACCACTTTTGCACTTGTATTAGTGTGGAAAAAACACTTATCGCACTTATGTTAGTGTTGAAAAACCACTTTTCGCACTTGTGTTAGTGTTGAAAAACCACTTTTCGCACTTGTTTTGGTGCAGGAAACCACTTTTGCACTTGTATTAGTGTGGAAAAAACACTTTTTGCACTTGTGATAGTGTTGAAAAACCACTTTTCGCACTTGTGTTAGTGTTGAAAAACCACTTTTCGCACTTGTTTTGGTGCAGGAAACCACTTTTGCACTTGTATTAGTGTGGAAAAAACACTTTTTGCACTTGTGATAGTGTTGAAAAACCACTTTTCGCACTTGTGTTAGTGTTGAAAAACCACTTTTCGCACTTGTGTTAGTGTTGAAAAACCACTTTTCGCACTTGTGTTGGGGCAGGAAACCACTTTTGCACTTGTATTAGTGTGGAAAAAACACTTTTCGCACTTGTGTTAGTGTTGAAAAACCACTTTTCGCACTTGTGTTAGTGTTGAAAAACCACTTTTCGCACTTGTGTTAGTGTTGAAAAACCACTTTTCGCACTTGTGTTAGTGTTGAAAAACCACTTTTCGCACTTGTGTTAGTGTTGAAAAACCACTTTTCGCACTTGGGTTGGTGCAGGAAACCACTTTTGCACTTGTATTAGTGTGGAAAAAACACTTTTTGCACTTGTGATGGTGTTGAAAAACCACTTTTCGCACTTGTGTTAGTGTTGAAAAACCACTTTTCACACTTGTGTTAGTGTTGAAAAACCACTTTTCACACTTGTGTTAGTGTTGAAAAACCACTTTTCGCACTTGTGTTGGTGCAGGAAACCACTTTTGCACTTGTATTAGTGTGGGAAAAACACTTTTTGCACTTGTGATAGTGTTGAAAAACCACTTTTCGCACTTGTGTTAGTGTTGAAAAACCACTTTTTGCACTTGTGTTAGTGTTGAAAAACCACTTTTCACACTTGTGTTGGTGCAGGAAACCACTTTTGCACTTGTATTAGTGTGGAAAAAACACTTTTTGCACTTGTGATAGTGTTGAAAAACCACTTTTCGCACTTGTGTTAGTGTTGAAAAACCACTTTTCGCACTTGTGTTAGTGTCGAAAAACCACTTTTCACACTTGTGTTAGTGTTGAAAAACCACTTTTCACACTTGTGTTAGTGTTGAAAAACCACTTTTCACACTTGTGTTGGTGCAGGAAACCACTTTTGCACGTGTATTAGTGTGGAAAAAACACTTTTTGCACTTGTGATAGTGTTGAAAAACCACTTTTCGCACTTGTGTTAGTGTTGAAAAACCACTTTTCGCACTTGTGTTAGTGTTGAAAAACCACTTTTCGCACTTGTGTTGGGGCAGGAAACCACTTTTGCACTTGTATTAGTGTGGAAAAAACACTTTTCGCACTTGTGTTAGTGTTGAAAAACCACTTTTCGCACTTGTGTTAGTGTTGAAAAACCACTTTTCGCACTTGTGTTAGTGTTGAAAAACCACTTTTCGCACTTGTGTTAGTGTTGAAAAACCACTTTTCGCACTTGTATTAGTGTTGAAAAACCACTTTTCGCACTTGGGTTGGTGCAGGAAACCACTTTTGCACTTGTATTAGTGTGGAAAAAACACTTTTTGCACTTGTGATGGTGTTGAAAAACCACTTTTCGCACTTGTGTTAGTGTTGAAAAACCACTTTTCACACTTGTGTTAGTGTTGAAAAACCACTTTTCGCACTTGTGTTGGTGCAGGAAACCAATTTTGCACTTGTATTAGTGTGGACAAAACACTTTTCGCACTTGTGTTGGTGTTGAAAAACCACTTTTCACACTTGTGTTAGTGTTGAAAAACCACTTTTCACACTTGTGTTAGTGTTGAAAAACCACTTTTCGCACTTGTGTTGGTGCAGGAAACCACTTTTGCACTTGTATTAGTGTGGAAAAAACACTTATCGCACTTATGTTAGTGTTGAAAAACCACTTTTCGCACTTGTGTTAGTGTTGAAAAACCACTTTTCGCACTTGTGTTAGTGTTGAAAAACCACTTTTCGCAATTGTGTTGGTGGAGGAAACCACTTTTGCACTTGTATTAGTGTGGAAAAAACACTTTTTGCACTTTTGTTAGTGTTGAAAAACCACATTTCGCACTTGTGTTAGTGTTGAAAAACCACGTTTCGCACTTGTGTTGGTGCAGGAAACCACTTTTGCACTTGTATTAGTGTGGAAAAAACACTTTTCGCACTTGTGTTAGTGTTGAAAAACCACTTTTCGCACTTGTGTTAGTGTTGAAAAACAACTTTTCGCACTTGTGTTAGTGTTGAAAAACCACTTTTCGCACTTGTGTTGGTGCAGGAAACCACTTTTGCACTTGTATTAGTGTGGAAAAAACACTTTTTGCACTTGTGATAGTGTTGAAAAACCACTTTTCGCACTTGTGTTAGTGTTGAAAAACCACTTTTCGCACTTGTGTTAGTGTCGAAAAACCACTTTTCACACTTGTGTTAGTGTTGAAAAACCACTTTTCACACTTGTGTTGGTGCAGGAAACCACTTTTGCACTTGTATTAGTATGGAAAAAACACTTTTCGCACTTGTGATAGTGTTGAAAAACCACTTTTCGCACTTGTGTTAGTGTTGAAAAACCACTTTTCGCACTTGTGTTAGTGTTGAAAAACCACATTTCGCACTTGTGTTAGTGTTGAAAATCCACTTTTCGCACTTGTGTTGGTGCAGGAAACCACTTTTGCACTTGTATTAGTGTGGAAAAAACACTTTTCGCACTTGTGTTAGTGTTGAAAAACCACTTTTTGCACTTGTGTTAGTGTTGAAAAACCACTTTTCGCACTTGTGTTAGTGTTGAGAAACCACTTATCGCACTTGTGTTGGTGCAGGAAACCACTTTTGCACTTGTATTAGTGTGTAAAAAACACTTTTTGCACTTGTATTAGTGTGGAAAAAACACTTTTCGCACTTGTGTTAGTGTTGAAAAACCACTTTTCGCACTTGTGTTAGTGTTGAAAAACCACTTTTCGCACTTGTGTTAGTGTTGAAAAACCACTTTTCGCACTTGTGTTAGTGTTGAAAAACCACTTTTCGCACTTGTGTTGGTGCAGGAAACCACTTTTGCACTTGTATTAGTGTGGAAAAAACACTTTTTGCACTTGTGATAGTGTTGAAAAACCACCTTTCGCACTTGTGTTAGTGTTGAAAAACCACATTTCGCACTTGTGTTAGTGTTGAAAAACCACGTTTCGCACTGGTGTTGGTGCAGGAAACCACTTTTGCACTTGTATTAGTGTGGAGAAAACACTTTTCGCACTTGTGTTAGTGTTGAAAAACCACTTTTCGCACTTGTGTTAGTGTTGAAAAACAACTTTTCGCACTTGTGTTAGTGTTGAAAAACCACTTTTCGCACTTGTGTTGGTACAGGAAACCACTTTTGCACTTGTATTAGTGTGGAAAAAACACTTTTCGCACTTGTGTTAGTGTTGAAAAACCACTTTTCGCACTTGTGTTAGTGTTGAAAAACAACTTTTCGCACTTGTGTTACTGTTGAAAAACCACTTTTCGCACTTGTGTTGGTGCAGGAAACCACTTTTGCACTTGTATTAGTGTGGAAAAAACACTTTTCGCACTTGTGTTAGTGTTGAAAAACCACTTTTTGCACTTGTGTTAGTGTTGAAAAACAACTTTTTGCACTTGTGTTAGTGTTGAAAAACCACTTTTCGCACTTGTGTTGGTGCAGGAAACCACTTTTGCACTTGTATTAGTGTGGAAAAAACACTTTTTGCACTTGTGATAGTGTTGAAAAACCACTTTTTGCACTTGTGTTAGTGTTGAAAAACCACTTTTCGCACTTGTGTTAGTGTTGAAAAACCACTTTTCACACTTGTGTTGGTGCAGGAAACCACTTTTGCACTTGTATTAGTGTGGAAAAAACACTTTTTTCACTTGTGATAGTGTTGAAAAACCACTTTTCGCACTTGTGTTAGTGTTGAAAAACCACTTTTCGCACTTGTGTTAGTGTCGAAAAACCACTTTTCACACTTGTGTTAGTGTTGAAAAACCACTTTTCACACTTGTGTTGGTGCAGGAAACCACTTTTGCACTTGAATTAGTGTGGAAAAAACACTTTTTGCACTTGTGATAGTGTTGAAAAACCACTTTTCGCACTTGTGTTAGTGTTGATCGCACTTGTGTTAGTGTTGAAAAACCACTTTTCGCACTTGTGTTGGGGCAGGAAACCACTTTTGCACTTGTATTAGTGTGGAAAAAACACTTTTTGCACTTGTGATAGTGTTGAAAAACCACTTTTCGCACTTGTGTTAGTGTTGAAAAACCACATTTCGCACTTGTGTTAGTGTTGAAAAACCACTTTTCGCACTTGTGTTGGTGCAGGAAACCACTTTTGCACTTGTATTAGTGTGGAAAAAACACTTTTCGCACTTGTGTTAGTGTTGAAAAACCACTTTTCCCACTTGTGTTAGTGTTGAAAAACCACTTTTTGCACTTGTGTTAGTGTTGAAAAACCACTTATCGCACTTGTGTTGGTGCAGGAAACCACTTTTGCACTTGTATTAGTGTGGAAAAAACACTTTTTGCACTTGTATTAGTGTGGAAAAAACACTTTTCGCACTTGTGTTAGTGTTGAAAAACCACTTTTCGCACTTGTGTTAGTGTTGAAAAACCACTTTTCGCACTTGTGTTAGTGTTGAAAAACCACTTTTCGCACTTGTGTTAGTGTTGAAAAACCACTTTTCGCACTTGTGTTGGTGCAGGAAACCACTTTTGTACTTGTATTAGTGTGGAAAAAACACTTTTCGAACTTGTGTTAGTGTTGAAAAACCACTTTTCGCACTTGTGTTAGTGTTGAAAAACCACTTTTCGCACTTGTGTTAGTGTTGAAAAACCACTTTTCGCACTTGTGTTAGGGTTGAAAAACCATTTTGGCACTTGTGTTGGTGCAGGAAACCACTTTTGCACTTGTATTAGTGTGGAAAAAACACTTTTCGCACTTGTGTTAGTGTTGAAAAACCACTTTTTGCACTTGTGTTAGTGTTGAAAAACCACATTTCGCACTTGTGTTAGTGTTGAAAAACCACGTTTCGCACTTGTGTTGGTGCAGGAAACCACTTTTGCACTTGTATTTGTGTGGAAAAAACACTTTTCGCACTTGTGTTAGTGTTGAAAAACAACTTTTCGCACTTGTGTTAGTGTTGAAAAACCACTTTTCGCACTTGTGTTGGTGCAGGAAACCACTTTTGCACTTGTATTAGTGTGGAAAAAACACTTTTTGCACTTGTGATAGTGTTGAAAAACCACTTTTCGCACTTGTGTTAGTGTTGAAAAACCACTTTTCGCACTTGTGTTAGTGTTGAAAAACCACTTTTCACACTTGTGTTGGTGCAGGAAACCACTTTTGCACTTGTATTAGTGTGGAAAAAACACTTTTTGCACTTGTGATAGTGTTGAAAAACCACTTTTCCCACTTGTGTTAGTGTTGAAAAACCACTTTTCGCACTTGTGTTAGTGTCGAAAAACCACTTTTCACACTTGTGTTAGTGTTGAAAAACCACTTTTCACACTTGTGTTAGTGTTGAAAAACCACTTTTCACACTTGTGTTGGTGCAGGAAACCACTTTTGCACTTGTATTAGTGTGGAAAAAACACTTTTTGCACTTGTGATAGTGTTGAAAAACCACTTTTCGCACTTGTGTTAGTGTTGAAAAACCACTTTTCGCACTTGTGTTTGTGTTGAAAAACCACTTTTCGCACTTGTGTTGGGGCAGGAAACCACTTTTGCACTTGTATTAGTGTGGAAAAAACACTTTTCGCACTTGTGTTAGTGTTGAAAAACCACTTTTCGCACTTGTGTTAGTGTTGAAAAACCACTTTTCGCACTTGTGTTAGTGTTGAAAAACCACTTTTCGCACTTGTGTTAGTGTTGAAAAACCACTTTTCGCACTTGTGTTAGTGTTGAAAAACCACTTTTCGCACTTGGGTTGGTGCAGGAAACCACTTTTGCACTTGTATTAGTGTGGAAAAAACACTTTTTGCACTTGTGATGGTGTTGAAAAACCACTTTTCGCACTTGTGTTAGTGTTGAAAAACCACTTTTCACACTTGTGTTAGTGTTGAAAAACCACTTTTCGCACTTGTGTTGGTGCAGGAAACCAATTTTGCACTTGTATTAGTGTGGACAAAACACTTTTCGCACTTGTGTTAGTGTTGAAAAACCACTTTTCACACTTGTGTTAGTGTTGAAAAACAACTTTTCGCACTTGTGTTGGTGCAGGAAACCACTTTTGCACTTGTATTAGTGTGGAAAAAACACTTTTTGCACTTGTGATAGTGTTGAAAAACCACTTTTCGCACTTGTGTTAGTGTTGAAAAACCACTTTTCGCACTTGTGTTAGTGTTGAAAAACCACTTTTCACACTTGTGTTGGTGCAGGAAACCACTTTTGCACTTGTATTAGTGTGGAAAAAACACTTTTTGCACTTGTGATAGTGTTGAAAAACCACTTTTCGCACTTGTGTTAGTGTTGAAAAACCACTTTTCGCACTTGTGTTAGTGTCGAAAAACCACTTTTCACACTTGTGTTAGTGTTGAAAAACCACTTTTCACACTTGTGTTAGTGTTGAAAAACCACTTTTCACACTTGTGTTGGTGCAGGAAACCACTTTTGCACTTGTATTAGTGTGGAAAAAACACTTTTTGCACTTGTGATAGTGTTGAAAAACCACTTTTCGCACTTGTGTTAGTGTTGAAAAACCACTTTTCGCACTTGTGTTAGTGTTGAAAAACCACTTTTCGCACTTGTGTTGGGGCAGGAAACCACTTTTGCACTTGTATTAGTGTGGAAAAAACACTTTTCGCACTTGTGTTAGTGTTGAAAAACCACTTTTCGCACTTGTGTTAGTGTTGAAAAACCACTTTTCGCACTTGTGTTAGTGTTGAAAAACCACTTTTCGCACTTGTGTTAGTGTTGAAAAAACCACTTTTCGCACTTGTGTTAGTGTTGAAAAACCACTTTTCGCACTTGTGTTGGTGCAGGAAACCACTTTTGCACTTGTATTAGTGTGGAAAAAACACTTTTCGCACTTGTGTTAGTGTTGAAAAACCACTTTTCGCAGTTGTGTTAGTGTTGAAAAACCACTTTTCCCACTTGTGTTAGTGTTGAAAAACCACTTTTCGCACTTGTGTTGGTGCAGGAAACCACTTTTGCACTTGTATTAGTGTGGAAAAAACACTTTTTGCACTTGTGATAGTGTTGAAAAACCACTTTTCGCACTTGTGTTAGTGTTGAAAAACCACTTTTCGCACTTGTGTTAGGGTTGAAAACCATTTTGGCACTTGTGTTGGTGCAGGAAACCACTTTTGCACTTGTATTAGTGTGGAAAAAACACTTTTCGCACTTGTGTTAGTGTTGAAAAACCACTTTTTGCACTTGTGTTAGTGTTGAAAAACCACATTTCGCACTTGTGTTAGTGTTGAAAAACCATGTTTCGCACTTGTGTTGGTGCAGGAAACCACTTTTGCACTTGTATTAGTGTGGAAAAAACACTTTTCGCACTTGTGTTAGTGTTGAAAAACCACTTTTCGCACTTGTGTTAGTGTTGAAAAACAACTTTTCGCACTTGTGTTAGTGTTGAAAAACCACTTTTCGCACTTGTGTTGGTGCAGGAAACCACTTTTGCACTTGTATTAGTGTGGAAAAAACACTTTTTGCACTTGTGATAGTGTTGAAAAACCACTTTTCGCACTTGTGTTAGTGTTGAAAAACCACTTTTCGCACTTGTGTTAGTGTTGAAAAACCACTTTTCACACTTGTGTTGGTGCAGGAAACCACTTTTGCACTTGTATTAGTGTGGAAAAAACACTTTTTGCACTTGTGATAGTGTTGAAAAACCACTTTTCGCACTTGTGTTAGTGTTGAAAAACCACTTTTCGCACTTGTGTTAGTGTCGAAAAACCACTTTTCACACTTGTGTTAGTGTTGAAAAACCACTTTTCACACTTGTGTTGGTGCAGGAAACCACTTTTGCACTTGTATTAGTGTGGAAAAAACACTTTTTGCACTTGTGATAGTGTTGAAAAACCACTTTTCGCACTTGTGTTAGTGTTGAAAAACCACTTTTCGCACTTGTGTTAGTGTTGAAAAACCACATTTCGCACTTGTGTTAGTGTTGAAAAACCACTTTTCGCACTTGTGTTGGTGCAGGAAACCACTTTTGCACTTGTATTAGTGTGGAAAAAACACTTTTCGCACTTGTGTTAGTGTTGAAAAACCACTTTTCGCACTTGTGTTAGTGTTGAAAAACCACTTTTCGCACTTGTGTTAGTGTTGAGAAACCACTTATCGCACTTGTGTTGGTGCAGGAAACCACTTTTGCACTTGTATTAGTGTGTAAAAAACACTTTTTGCACTTGTATTAGTGTGGAAAAAACACTTTTCGCACTTGTGTTAGTGTTGAAAAACCACTTTTCGCACTTGTGTTAGTGTTGAAAAACCACTTTTCGCACTTGTGTTAGTGTTGAAAAACCACTTTTCGCACTTTTGTTAGTGTTGAAAAACCACTTTTCGCACTTGTGTTGGTGCAGGAAACCACTTTTGCACTTGTATTAGTGTGGAAAAAACACTTTTTGCACTTGTGATAGTGTTGAAAAACCACTTTTCGCACTTGTGTTAGTGTTGAAAAACCACATTTCGCACTTGTGTTAGTGTTGAAAAACCACGTTTCGCACTTGTGTTGGTGCAGGAAACCACTTTTGCACTTGTATTAGTGTGGAGAAAACACTTTTCGCACTTGTGTTAGTGTTGAAAAACCACTTTTCGCACTTGTGTTAGTGTTGAAAAACAACTTTTCGCACTTGTGTTAGTGTTGAAAAACCACTTTTCGCACTTGTGTTGGTACAGGAAACCACTTTTGCACTTGTATTAGTGTGGAAAAAACACTTTTCGCACTTGTGTTAGTGTTGAAAAACCACTTTTCGCACTTGTGTTAGTGTTGAAAAACCACTTTTCGCACTTGTGTTACTGTTGAAAAACCACTTTTCGCACTTGTGTTGGTGCAGGAAACCACTTTTGCACTTGTATTAGTGTGGAAAAAACACTTTTCGCACTTGTGTTAGTGTTGAAAAACCACTTTTTGCACTTGTGTTAGTGTTGAAAAACAACTTTTCGCACTTGTGTTAGTGTTGAAAAACCACTTTTCGCACTTGTGTTGGTGCAGGAAACCACTTTTGCACTTGTATTAGTGTGGAAAAACACTTTTTGCACTTGTGATAGTGTTGAAAAACCACTTTTCGCACTTGTGTTAGTGTTGAAAAACCACTTTTCGCACTTGTGTTAGTGTTGAAAAACCACTTTTCACACTTGTGTTGGTGCAGGAAACCACTTTTGCACTTGTATTAGTGTGGAAAAAACACTTTTTTCACTTGTGATAGTGTTGAAAAACCACTTTTCGCACTTGTGTTAGTGTTGAAAAACCACTTTTCGCATTTGTGTTAGTGTCGAAAAACCACATTTCACACTTGTGTTAGTGTTGAAAAACCACTTTTCACACTTGTGTTGGTGCAGGAAACCACTTTTGCACTTGTATTAGTGTGGAAAAAACACTTTTTGCACTTGTGATAGTGTTGAAAAACCACTTTTCGCACTTGTGTTAGTGTTGAAAAACCACTTTTCGCACTTGTGTTAGTGTTGAAAAACCACTTTTCGCACTTGTGTTGGGGCAGGAAACCACTTTTGCACTTGTATTAGTGTGGAAAAAACACTTTTCGAACTTGTGTTAGTGTTGAAAAACCACTTTTCGCACTTGTGTTAGTGTTGAAAAACCACTTTTCGCACTTGTGTTAGTGTTGAAAAACCACTTTTCGCACTTGTGTTGGTGCAGGAAACCACTTTTGCACTTGTATTAGTGTGGAAAAAACACTTTTTGCACTTGTGATAGTGTTGAAAAACCATTTTTCGCACTTGTGTTAGTGTTGAAAAACCACATTTCGCACTTGTGTTAGTGTTGAAAAACCACTTTTCGCACTTGTGTTGGTGCAGGAAACCACTTTTGCACTTGTATTAGTGTGGAAAAAACACTTTTCGCACTTGTGTTAGTGTTGAAAAACCACTTTTCGCACTTGTGTTAGTGTTGAAAAACCACTTTTTGCACTTGTGTTAGTGTTGAAAAACCACTTATCGCACTTGTGTTGGTGCAGGAAACCACTTTTGCACTTGTATTAGTGTGGAAAAAACACTTTTTGCACTTGTATTAGTGTGGAAAAAACACTTTTCGCACTTGTGTTAGTGTTGAAAAACCACTTTTCGCACTTGTGTTAGTGTTGAAAAACCACTTTTCGCACTTGTGTTAGTGTTGAAAAACCACTTTTCGCACTTGTGTTAGTGTTGAAAAACCACTTTTCGCACTTGTGTTGGTGCAGGAAACCACTTTTGTACTTGTATTAGTGTGGAAAAAACACTTTTTGCACTTGTGATATTGTTGAAAAACCTCTTTTCGCACTTGTGTTAGTGTTGAAAAACCACATTTCACACTTGTGTTAGTGTTGAAAAACCACTTTTCGCACTTGTGTTAGTGTTGAAAAACCACATTTCGCACTTGTGTTAGTGTTGAAAAACCACTTTTCGCACTTGTGTTGGTGCAGGAAACCACTTTTGCACTTGTATTAGTGTGGAAAAAACACTTTTTGCACTTGTGATATTGTTGAAAAAACACTTTTTGCACTTGTGTTAGTGTCGAAAAACCACTTTTCACACTTGTGTTAGTGTTGAAAAACCACTTTTCACACTTGTGTTGGTGCAGGAAACCACTTTTGCACTTGTATTAGTGTTGAAAAACCACTTTTCGCACTTGTGGTAGTGTTGAAAAAACACTTTTCACACTTGTGTTAGTGTTGAAAAACCACTTTTCGCACTTGTGTTGGTGCAGGAAACCACTTTTGCACTTGTATTAGTGTGGAAAAAACACTTTTCGAACTTGTGTTAGTGTTGAAAAACCACTTTTCGCACTTGTGTTAGTGTTGAAAAACCACTTTTCGCACTTGTGTTAGTGTTGAAAAACCACTTTTCGCACTTGTGTTAGGGTTGAAAAACCATTTTGGCACTTGTGTTGGTGCAGGAAACCACTTTTGCACTTGTATTAGTGTGGAAAAAACGCTTTTCGCACTTGTGTTAGTGTTGAAAAACCACTTTTTGCACTTGTGTTAGTGTTGAAAAACCACATTTCGCACTTGTGTTAGTGTTGAAAAACCACGTTTCGCACTTGTGTTGGTGCAGGAAACCACTTTTGCACTTGTATTAGTGTGGAAAAAACACTTTTCGCACTTGTGTTAGTGTTGAAAAACAACTTTTCGCACTTGTGTTAGTGTTGAAAAACCACTTTTCGCACTTGTGTTGGTGCAGGAAACCACTTTTGCACTTGTATTAGTGTGGAAAAAACACTTTTTGCACTTGTGATAGTGTTGAAAAACCACTTTTCGCACTTGTGTTAGTGTTGAAAAACCACTTTTCGCACTTGTGTTAGTGTTGAAAAACCACTTTTCACACTTGTGTTGGTGCAGGAAACCACTTTTGCACTTGTATTAGTGTGGAAAAAACACTTTTTGCACTTGTGATAGTGTTGAAAAACCACTTTTCGCACTTGTGTTAGTGTTGAAAAACCACTTTTCGCACTTGTGTTAGTGTCGAAAAACCACTTTTCACACTTGTGTTAGTGTTGAAAAACCACTTTTCACACTTGTGCTGGTGCAGGAAACCACTTTTGCACTTGTATTAGTGTGGAAAAAACACTTTTTGCACTTGTGATAGTGTTGAAAAACCACTTTTCGCACTTGTGTTAGTGTTGAAAAACCACTTTTCGCACTTGT
Source organism: Myxine glutinosa (assembly GCF_964187855.1). Classification (NCBI taxonomy): domain Eukaryota; kingdom Metazoa; phylum Chordata; class Myxini; order Myxiniformes; family Myxinidae; genus Myxine; species Myxine glutinosa. The sequence goes on from NW_027617098.1 coordinate 41,564, forward strand.
GTTAGTGTTGAAAAACCACTTTTCGCACTTGTGTTGGGGCAGGAAACCACTTTTGCACTTGTATTAGTGTGGAAAAAACACTTTTCGCACTTGTGTTAGTGTTGAAAAACCACTTTTCGCACTTTTGTTAGTGTTGAAAAACCACTTTTCGCACTTGTGTTAGTGTTGAAAAACCACTTTTCGCACTTGTGTTAGTGTTGAAAAACCACTTTTCGCACTTGTGTTAGTGTTGAAAAACCACTTTTCGCACTTGTGTTAGTGTTGAAAAACCACTTTTCGCACTTGTGATAGTGTTGAAAAACCACTTTTCGCACTTGTGTTAGTGTTGAAAAACCACTTTTCGCACTTGTGTTAGTGTTGAAAAACCACTTTTCGCACTTGTGTTAGTGTTGAAAAACCACTTTTCGCACTTGTGATAGTGTTGAAAAACCACTTTTCGCACTTGTGTTAGTGTTGAAAAACCACTTTTCGCACTTGTGTTAGTGTTGAAAAACCACTTTTCACACTTGTGTTGGTGCAGGAAACCACTTTTGCACTTGTATTAGTGTGGAAAAAACACTTTTTTCACTTGTGATAGTGTTGAAAAACCACTTTTCGCACTTGTGTTAGTGTTGAAAAACCACTTTTCGCATTTGTGTTAGTGTCGAAAAACCACTTTTCACACTTGTGTTAGTGTTGAAAAACCACTTTTCACACTTGTGTTGGTGCAGGAAACCACTTTTGCACTTGTATTAGTGTGGAAAAAACACTTTTTGCACTTGTGATAGTGTTGAAAAACCACTTTTCGCACTTGTGTTAGTGTTGAAAAACCACTTTTCGCACTTGTGTTAGTGTTGAAAAACCACTTTTCGCACTTGTGTTGGGGCAGGAAACCACTTTTGCACTTGTATTAGTGTGGAAAAAACACTTTTCGAACTTGTGTTAGTGTTGAAAAACCACTTTTCGCACTTGTGTTAGTGTTGAAAAACCACTTTTCGCACTTGTGTTAGTGTTGAAAAACCACATTTCGCACTTGTGTTAGTGTTGAAAAACCACTTTTCGCACTTGTGTTGGTGCAGGAAACCACTTTTGCACTTGTATTAGTGTGGAAAAAACACTTTTTGCACTTGTGATATTGTTGAAAAAACACTTTTTGCACTTGTGTTAGTGTCGAAAAACCACTTTTCACACTTGTGTTAGTGTTGAAAAACCACTTTTCACACTTGTGTTGGTGCAGGAAACCACTTTTGCACTTGTATTAGTGTGGAAAAAACACTTTTTGCACTTGTGATAGTGTTGAAAAACCACTTTTCGCACTTGTGGTAGTGTTGAAAAAACACTTTTCACACTTGTGTTAGTGTTGAAAAACCACTTTTCGCACTTGTGTTAGTGTTGAAAAACCACTTTTCGCACTTGTGTTAGTGTTGAAAAACCACTTTTCGCACTTGTGGTAGTGTTGAAAAACCACTTTTCGCACTTGTGTTAGGGTTGAAAAACCATTTTGGCACTTGTGTTGGTGCAGGAAACCACTTTTGCACTTGTATTAGTGTGGAAAAAACACTTTTCGAACTTGTGTTAGTGTTGAAAAACCACTTTTCGCACTTGTGTTAGTGTTGAAAAACCACTTTTCGCACTTGTGTTAGTGTTGAAAAACCACTTTTCGCACTTGTGTTAGGGTTGAAAAACCATTTTGGCACTTGTGTTGGTGCAGGAAACCACTTTTGCACTTGTATTAGTGTGGAAAAAACACTTTTCGCACTTGTGTTAGTGTTGAAAAACCACTTTTTGCACTTGTGTTAGTGTTGAAAAACCACATTTCGCACTTGTGTTAGTGTTGAAAAACCACGTTTCGCACTTGTGTTGGTGCAGGAAACCACTTTTGCACTTGTATTAGTGTGGAAAAAACACTTTTCGCACTTGTGTTAGTGTTGAAAAACAACTTTTCGCACTTGTGTTAGTGTTGAAAAACCACTTTTCGCACTTGTGTTGGTGCAGGAAACCACTTTTGCACTTGTATTAGTGTGGAAAAAACACTTTTTGCACTTGTGATAGTGTTGAAAAACCACTTTTCGCACTTGTGTTAGTGTTGAAAAACCACTTTTCGCACTTGTGTTAGTGTTGAAAAACCACTTTTCACACTTGTGTTGGTGCAGGAAACCACTTTTGCACTTGTATTAGTGTGGAAAAAACACTTTTTGCACTTGTGATAGTGTTGAAAAACCACTTTTCGCACTTGTGTTAGTGTTGAAAAACCACTTTTCGCACTTGTGTTAGTGTCGAAAAACCACTTTTCACACTTGTGTTAGTGTTGAAAAACCACTTTTCACACTTGTGCTGGTGCAGGAAACCACTTTTGCACTTGTATTAGTGTGGAAAAAACACTTTTTGCACTTGTGATAGTGTTGAAAAACCACTTTTCGCACTTGTGTTAGTGTTGAAAAACCACTTTTCGCACTTGTGTTAGTGTTGAAAAACCACTTTTCGCACTTGTGTTGGGGCAGGAAACCACGTTTGCACTTGTATTAGTGTGGAAAAAACACTTTTCGCACTTGTGTTAGTGTTGAAAAACCACTTTTCGCACTTTTGTTAGTGTTGAAAAACCACTTTTCGCACTTGTGTTAGTGTTGAAAAACCACTTTTCGCACTTGTGTTAGTGTTGAAAAACCACTTTTCGCACTTGTGTTAGTGTTGAAAAACCAATTTTCGCACTTGGGTTGGTGCAGGAAACCAATTTTGCACTTGTATTAGTGTGGAAAAAACACTTTTTGCACTTGTGATGGTGTTGAAAAACCACTTTTCGCACTTGTGTTAGTGTTGAAAAACCACTTTTCACACTTGTGTTAGTGTTGAAAAACCACTTTTCGCACTTGTGTTGGTGCAGGAAACCAATTTTGCACTTGTATTAGTGTGGACAAAACACTTTTCGCACTTGCGTTAGTGTTGAAAAACCACTTTTCACACTTGTGTTAGTGTTGAAAAACCACTTTTCGCACTTGTGTTAGTGTTGAAAAACCACTTTTCGCACTTGTGTTGGTGCAGGAAACCACTTTTGCACTTGTATTAGTGTGGAAAAAACACTTATTGCACTTGTGTTAGTGTTGAAAAACCACTTTTCGCACTTGTGTTAGTGTTGAAAAACCACTTTTCGCACTTGTGTTAGTGTTGAAAAACCACTTTTCGCACTTGTGTTGGTGGAGGAAACCACTTTTGCACTTGTATTAGTGTGGAAAAAACACTTTTCGCACTTGTGTTAGTGTTGAAAAACCACTTTTTGCACTTGTGTTAGTGTTGAAAAACCACTTTTCGCACTTGTGTTAGTGTTGAAAAACCACTTTTCGCACTTGTGTTGGTGCAGGAAACCACTTTTGCACTTGTATTAGTGTGGAAAAAACACTTTTCGCACTTGTGTTAGTGTTGAAAAACCACTTTTCGCAGTTGTGTTAGTGTTGAAAAACGACTTTTCCCACTTGTGTTAGTGTTGAAAAACCACTTTTCGCACTTGTGTTGGTGCAGGAAACCACTTTTGCACTTGTATTAGTGTGGAAAAAACACTTTTTGCACTTGTGATAGTGTTGAAAAACCACTTTTCGCACTTGTGTTAGTGTTGAAAAACCACTTTTCGCACTTGTGTTAGGGTTGAAAAACCATTTTGGCCCTTGTGTTGGTGCAGGAAACCACTTTTGCACTTGTATTAGTGTGGAAAAAACACTTTTCGCACTTGTGTTAGTGTTGAAAAACCACTTTTTGCACTTGTGTTAGTGTTGAAAAACCACATTTCGCACTTGTGTTAGTGTTGAAAAACCACGTTTCGCATTTGTGTTGGTGCAGGAAACCACTTTTGCACTTGTATTAGTGTGGAAAAAACACTTTTCGCACTTGTGTTAGTGTTGAAAAACCACTTTTCGCACTTGTGTTAGTGTTGAAAAACAACTTTTCGCACTTGTGTTAGTGTTGAAAAACCACTTTTCGCACTTGTGTTGGTGCAGGAAACCACTTTTGCACTTGTATTAGTGTGGAAAAAACACTTTTTGCACTTGTGATAGTGTTGAAAAACCACTTTTCGCACTTGTGTTAGTGTTGAAAAACCACTTTTCGCACTTGTGTTAGTGTTGAAAAACCACTTTTCACACTTGTGTTGGTGCAGGAAACCACTTTTGCACTTGTATTAGTGTGGAAAAAACACTTTTTGCACTTGTGATAGTGTTGAAAAACCACTTTTCGCACTTGTGTTAGTGTTGAAAAACCACTTTTCGCGCTTGTGTTAGTGTCGAAAAACCACTTTTCACACTTGTGTTAGTGTTGAAAAACCACTTTTCACACTTGTGTTGGTGCAGGAAACCACTTTTGCACTTGTATTAGTGTGGAAAAAACACTTTTTGCACTTGTGATAGTGTTGAAAAACCACTTTTCGCACTTGTGTTAGTGTTGAAAAACCACTTTTCGCACTTGTGTTAGTGTTGAAAAACCACTTTTCGCACTTGTGTTGGGGCAGGAAACCACTTTTGCACTTGTATTAGTGTGGAAAAAATACTTTTCGAACTTGTGTTAGTGTTGAAAAACCACTTTTCGCACTTGTGTTAGTGTTGAAAAACCACTTTTCGCACTTGTGTTAGTGTTGAAAAACCACTTTTCGCACTGGTGTTGGTGCAGGAAACCACTTTTGCACTTGTATTAGTGTGGAAAAAACACTTTTTGCACTTGTGATAGTGTTGAAAAACCACTTTTCGCACTTGTGTTAGTGTTGAAAAACCACATTTCGCACTTGTGTTAGTGTTGAAAAACCACTTTTCGCACTTGTGTTGGTGCAGGAAACCACTTTTGCACTTGTATTAGTGTGGAAAAAACACTTTTCGCACTTGTGTTAGTGTTGAAAAACCACTTTTCGCACTTGTGTTAGTGTTGAAAAACCACTTTTTGCACTTGTGTTAGTGTTGAAAAACCACTTATCGCACTTGTGTTGGTGCAGGAAACCACTTTTGCACTTGTATTAGTGTGGAAAAAACACTTTTTGCACTTGTATTAGTGTGGAAAAAACACTTTTCGCACTTGTGTTAGTGTTGAAAAACCACTTTTCGCACTTGTGTTAGTGTTGAAAAACCACTTTTCGCACTTGTGTTAGTGTTGAAAAACCACTTTTCGCACTTGTGTTAGTGTTGAAAAACCACATTTCGCACTTGTGTTAGTGTTGAAAAACCACTTTTCGCACTTGTGTTGGTGCAGGAAACCACTTTTGCACTTGTATTAGTGTGGAAAAAACACTTTTTGCACTTGTGATATTGTTGAAAAAACACTTTTTGCACTTGTGTTAGTGTCGAAAAACCACTTTTCACACTTGTGTTAGTGTTGAAAAACCACTTTTCACACTTGTGTTGGTGCAGGAAACCACTTTTGCACTTGTATTAGTGTGGAAAAAACACTTTTTGCACTTGTGATAGTGTTGAAAAACCACTTTTCGCACTTGTGTTAGTGTTGAAAAACCACTTTTCGCACTTGTGTTAGTGTCGAAAAACCACTTTTCACACTTGTGTTAGTGTTGAAAAACCACTTTTCACACTTGTGCTGGTGCAGGAAACCACTTTTGCACTTGTATTAGTGTGGAAAAAACACTTTTTGCACTTGTGATAGTGTTGAAAAACCACTTTTCGCAATTGTGTTAGTGTTGAAAAACCACTTTTCGCACTTGTGTTAGTGTTGAAAAACCACTTTTCGCACTTGTGTTGGGGCAGGAAACCACTTTTGCACTTGTATTAGTGTGGAAAAAACACTTTTCGCACTTGTGTTAGTGTTGAAAAACCACTTTTCGCACTTTTGTTAGTGTTGAAAAACCACTTTTCGCACTTGTGTTAGTGTTGAAAAACCACTTTTCGCACTTGTGTTAGTGTTGAAAAACCACTTTTCGCACTTGTGTTAGTGTTGAAAAACCAATTTTCGCACTTGCGTTGGTGCAGGAAACCAATTTTGCACTTGTATTAGTGTGGAAAAAACACTTTTTGCACTTGTGATGGTGTTGAAAAACCACTTTTCGCACTTGTGTTAGTGTTGAAAAACCACTTTTCACACTTGTGTTAGTGTTGAAAAACCACTTTTCGCACTTGTGTTGGTGCAGGAAACCAATTTTGCACTTGTATTAGTGTGGACAAAACACTTTTCGCACTTGCGTTAGTGTTGAAAAACCACTTTTCACACTTGTGTTAGTGTTGAAAAACCACTTTTCGCACTTGTGTTAGTGTTGAAAAACCACTTTTCGCACTTGTGTTGGTGCAGGAAACCACTTTTGCACTTGTATTAGTGTGGAAAAAACACTTATTGCACTTGTGTTAGTGTTGAAAAACCACTTTTCGCACTTGTGTTAGTGTTGAAAAACCACTTTTCGCACTTGTGTTAGTGTTGAAAAACCACTTTTCGCACTTGTGTTGGTGGAGGAAACCACTTTTGCACTTGTATTAGTGTGGAAAAAACACTTTTCGCACTTGTGTTAGTGTTGAAAAACCACTTTTTGCACTTGTGTTAGTGTTGAAAAACCACTTTTCGCACTTGTGTTAGTGTTGAAAAACCACTTTTCGCACTTGTGTTGGTGCAGGAAACCACTTTTGCACTTGTATTAGTGTGGAAAAAACACTTTTCGCACTTGTGTTAGTGTTGAAAAACCACTTTTCGCAGTTGTGTTAGTGTTGAAAAACGACTTTTCCCACTTGTGTTAGTGTTGAAAAACCACTTTTCGCACTTGTGTTGGTGCAGGTAACCACTTTTGCACTTGTATTAGTGTGGAAAAAACACTTTTTGCACTTGTGATAGTGTTGAAAAACCACTTTTCGCACTTGTGTTAGTGTTGAAAAACCACTTTTCGCACTTGTGTTAGGGTTGAAAAACCATTTTGGCCCTTGTGTTGGTGCAGGAAACCACTTTTGCACTTGTATTAGTGTGGAAAAAACACTTTTCGCACTTGTGTTAGTGTTGAAAAACCACTTTTTGCACTTGTGTTAGTGTTGAAAAACCACATTTCGCACTTGTGTTAGTGTTGAAAAACCACGTTTCGCATTTGTGTTGGTGCAGGAAACCACTTTTGCACTTGTATTAGTGTGGAAAAAACACTTTTCGCACTTGTGTTAGTGTTGAAAAACCACTTTTCGCACTTGTGTTAGTGTTGAAAAACAACTTTTCGCACTTGTGTTAGTGTTGAAAAACCACTTTTCGCACTTGTGTTGGTGCAGGAAACCACTTTTGCACTTGTATTAGTGTGGAAAAAACACTTTTTGCACTTGTGATAGTGTTGAAAAACCACTTTTCGCACTTGTGTTAGTGTTGAAAAACCACTTTTCGCACTTGTGTTAGTGTTGAAAAACCACTTTTCACACTTGTGTTGGTGCAGGAAACCACTTTTGCACTTGTATTAGTGTGGAAAAAACACTTTTTGCACTTGTGATAGTGTTGAAAAACCACTTTTCGCACTTGTGTTAGTGTTGAAAAACCACTTTTCGCGCTTGTGTTAGTGTCGAAAAACCACTTTTCACACTTGTGTTAGTGTTGAAAAACCACTTTTCACACTTGTGTTGGTGCAGGAAACCACTTTTGCACTTGTATTAGTGTGGAAAAAACACTTTTTGCACTTGTGATAGTGTTGAAAAACCACTTTTCGCACTTGTGTTAGTGTTGAAAAACCACTTTTCGCACTTGTGTTAGTGTTGAAAAACCACTTTTCGCACTTGTGTTGGGGCAGGAAACCACTTTTGCACTTGTATTAGTGTGGAAAAAATACTTTTCGAACTTGTGTTAGTGTTGAAAAACCACTTTTCGCACTTGTGTTAGTGTTGAAAAACCACTTTTCGCACTTGTGTTAGTGTTGAAAAACCACTTTTCGCACTGGTGTTGGTGCAGGAAACCACTTTTGCACTTGTATTAGTGTGGAAAAAACACTTTTTGCACTTGTGATAGTGTTGAAAAACCACTTTTCGCACTTGTGTTAGTGTTGAAAAACCACATTTCGCACTTGTGTTAGTGTTGAAAAACCACTTTTCGCACTTGTGTTGGTGCAGGAAACCACTTTTGCACTTGTATTAGTGTGGAAAAAACACTTTTCGCACTTGTGTTAGTGTTGAAAAACCACTTTTCGCACTTGTGTTAGTGTTGAAAAACCACTTTTTGCACTTGTGTTAGTGTTGAAAAACCACTTATCGCACTTGTGTTGGTGCAGGAAACCACTTTTGCACTTGTATTAGTGTGGAAAAAACACTTTTTGCACTTGTATTAGTGTGGAAAAAACACTTTTCGCACTTGTGTTAGTGTTGAAAAACCACTTTTCGCACTTGTGTTAGTGTTGAAAAACCACTTTTCGCACTTGTGTTAGTGTTGAAAAACCACTTTTCGCACTTGTGTTAGTGTTGAAAAACCACATTTCGCACTTGTGTTAGTGTTGAAAAACCACTTTTCGCACTTGTGTTGGTGCAGGAAACCACTTTTGCACTTGTATTAGTGTGGAAAAAACACTTTTTGCACTTGTGATATTGTTGAAAAAACACTTTTTGCACTTGTGTTAGTGTCGAAAAACCACTTTTCACACTTGTGTTAGTGTTGAAAAACCACTTTTCACACTTGTGTTGGTGCAGGAAACCACTTTTTCACTTGTATTAGTGTGGAAAAAACACTTTTTGCACTTGTGATAGTGTTGAAAAACCACTTTTCGCACTTGTGGTAGTGTTGAAAAACCACTTTTCGCACTTGTGTTAGTGTTGAAAAACCACTTTTCGCACTTGTGTTGGTGCAGGAAACCACTTTTGCACTTGTATTAGTGTGGAAAAACACTTTTCGAACTTGTGTTAGTGTTGAAAAACCACTTTTCGCACTTGTGTTAGTGTTGAAAAACCACTTTTCGCACTTGTGTTAGTGTTGAAAAACCACTTTTCGCACTTGTGTTGGTGCAGGAAACCACTTTTGCACTTGTATTAGTGTGGAAAAAACACTTTTTGCACTTGTGATAGTGTTGAAAAACCACTTTTCGCACTTGTGTTAGTGTTGAAAAACCACATTTCGCACCTGTGTTAGTGTTGAAAAACCACTTTTCGCACTTGCGTTTGTGCAGGAAACCACTTTTGCACTTGTATTAGTGTGGAAAAAACACTTTTCGCACTTGTGTTAGTGTTGAAAAACCACTTTTCGCACTTGTGTTAGTGTTGAAAAACCACTTTTCGCACTTGTGTTAGTGTTGAAAAACCACTTTTGGCACTTGTGTTGGTGCAGGAAACCACTTTTGCACTTGTATTAGTGTGGAAAAAACACTTTTCGCACTTGTGTTAGTGTTGAAAAACCACTTTTCGCACTTGTCTTAGTGTTGAAAAACCACTTTTCGCACTTGTGTTTGTGTTGAAAAACCACTTTTCGCACATGTGTGTGGTGCAGGAAACCACTTTTGCACTTGTATTAGTGTGGAAAAAACACTTTTCGCACTTGTGTTAGTGTTGAAAAACCACTTTTCGCACTTGTGTTAGTGTTGAAAAACCACTTTTCGCACTTGTGTTAGTGTTGAAAAACCACTTTTTACACTTGTGTTAGTGTTGAAAAACCACTTTTCGCACTTGTGTTAGTGTTGAAAAACCACTTTTCGCACTTGGGTTAGTGTTGAAAAACCACTTTTTGCACTTGTATTAGTGTGGAAAAAACACTTTTTGCACTTGTGATGGTGTTGAAAAACCACTTTTCGCACTTGTGTTAGTGTTGAAAAACCACTTTTCACACTTGTGTTAGTGTTGAAAAACCACTTTTCGCACTTGTGTTGGTGCAGGAAACCAATTTTGCACTTGTATTAGTGTGGACAAAACACTTTTCGCACTTGTGTTAGTGTTGAAAAACCACTTTTCACACTTGTGTTAGTGTTGAAAATCCACTTTTCACACTTGTGTTAGTGTGGAAAAACCACTTTTCGCACTTGTGTTGGTGCAGGAAACCACTTTTGCACTTGTATTAGTGTGGAAAAAACACTTATCGCACTTGTGTTAGTGTTGAAAAACCACTTTTCGCACTTGTGTTGGTGCAGGAAACCACTTTTCGCACTTGTGTTAGTGTTGAAAAACCACTTTTCGCACTTGTGTTAGTGGCGGAAACCACTTTTGCACTTGTATTAGTGTGGAAAAAACACTTTTCGCACTTGTGTTAGTGTTGAAAAACCACTTTTTGCACTTGTGTTAGTGTTGAAAAACCACTTTTCGCACTTGTGTTAGTGTTGAAAAACCACTTTTCACACTTGTGTTAGTGTTGAAAAACCACTTTTGCACTTGTATTAGTGTGGAAAAAACACTTTTCGCACTTGTGTTAGTGTTGAAAAACCACTTTTCACACTTGTGTTGGTGCAGGAAACCACTTTTGCACTTGTATTAGTGTCGAAAAAACACTTTTCGCACTTGTGTTAGTGTTGAAAAACCACTTTTCGCAGTTGTGTTAGTGTTGAAAAACCACTTTTCCCACTTGTGTTAGTGTTGAAAAACCACTTTTCGCACTTGTGTTGGTGCAAGAAACCACTTTTGCACTTGTATTAGTGTGGAAAAAACACTTTTTGCACTTGTGATAGTGTTGAAAAACCACTTTTCGCACTTGTGTTAGTGTTGAAAAACCACTTTTCGCACTTGTGTTAGGGTTGAAAAACCATTTTGGCACTTGTGTTGGTGCCGGAAACCACTTTTGCACTTGTATTAGTGTGGAAAAAACACTTTTTGCACTTGTGATAGTGTTGAAAAACCACTTTTCGCACTTGTGTTAGTGTTGAAAAACCACATTTCGCACTTGTGTTAGTGTTGAAAAACCACTTTTCGCACTTGTGTTGGTGCAGGAAACCACTTTTGCACTTGTATTAGTGTGGAAAAAACACTTTTCGCACTTGTGTTAGTGTTGAAAAACCACTTTTCGCACTTGTGTTAGTGTTGAAAAACCACTTTTTGCACTTGTGTTAGTGTTGAAAAACCACTTATCGCACTTGTGTTGGTGCAGGAAACCACTTTTGCACTTGTATTAGTGTGGAAAAAACACTTTTTGCACTTGTATTAGTGTGGAAAAAACACTTTTCGCACTTGTGTTAGTGTTGAAAAACCACTTTTCGCACTTGTGTTAGTGTTGAAAAACCACTTTTCGCACTTGTGTTAGTGTTGAAAAACCACTTTTCGCACTTGTGTTAGTGTTGAAAAACCACTTTTCGCACTTGTGTTGGTGCAGGAAACCACTTTTGTACTTGTATTAGTGTGGAAAAAACACTTTTTACACTTGTGATATTGTTGAAAAACCTCTTTTCGCACTTGTGTTAGTGTTGAAAAACCACATTTCACACTTGTGTTAGTGTTGAAAAACCACTTTTCGCACTTGTGTTAGTGTTGAAAAACCACATTTCGCACTTGTGTTAGTGTTGAAAAACCACTTTTCGCACTTGTGTTGGTGCAGGAAACCACTTTTGCACTTGTATTAGTGTGGAAAAAACACTTTTTGCACTTGTGATATTGTTGAAAAAACACTTTTTGCAGTTGTGTTAGTGTCGAAAAACCACTTTTCACACTTGTGTTAGTGTTGAAAAACCACTTTTCACACTTGTGTTGGTGCAGGAAACCACTTTTGCACTTGTATTAGTGTGGAAAAAACACTTTTTGCACTTGTGATAGTGTTGAAAAACCACTTTTCGCACTTGTGGTAGTGTTGAAAAAACACTTTTCACACTTGTGTTAGTGTTGAAAAACCACTTTTCGCACTTGTGTTGGTGCAGGAAACCACCTTTTGCACTTGTATTAGTGTGGAAAAAACACTTTTCGAACTTGTGTTAGTGTTGAAAAACCACTTTTCGCACTTGTGTTAGTGTTGAAAAACCACTTTTCGCACTTGTTAGTGTTGAAAAACCACTTTTCGCACTTGTGTTAGGGTTGAAAAACCATTTTGGCACTTGTGTTGGTGCAGGAAACCACTTTTGCACTTGTATTAGTGTGGAAAAAACACTTTTCGCACTTGTGTTAGTGTTGAAAAAACCACTTTTTGCACTTGTGTTAGTGTTGAAAAACCACATTTCGCACTTGTGTTAGTGTTGAAAAACCACGTTTCGCACTTGTGTTGGTGCAGGAAACCACTTTTGCACTTGTATTAGTGTGGAAAAAACACTTTTCGCACTTGTGTTAGTGTTGAAAAACAACTTTTCGCACTTGTGTTAGTGTTGAAAAACCACTTTTCGCACTTGTGTTGGTGCAGGAAACCACTTTTGCACTTGTATTAGTGTGGAAAAAACACTTTTTGCACTTGTGATAGTGTTGAAAAACCACTTTTCGCACTTGTGTTAGTGTTGAAAAACCACTTTTCGCACTTGTGTTAGTGTTGAAAAACCACTTTTCACACTTGTGTTGGTGCAGGAAACCACTTTTGCACTTGTATTAGTGTGGAAAAAACACTTTTTGCACTTGTGATAGTGTTGAAAAACCACTTTTCGCACTTGTGTTAGTGTTGAAAAACCACTTTTCGCACTTGTGTTAGTGTCGAAAAACCAATTTTCACACTTGTGTTAGTGTTGAAAAACAACTTTTCGCACTTGTGTTAGTGTTGAAAAACCACTTTTCGCACTTGTGTTGGTGCAGGAAACCACTTTTGCACTTGTATTAGTGTGGAAAAAACACTTTTTGCACTTGTGATAGTGTTGAAAAACCACTTTTCGCACTTGTGTTAGTGTTGAAAAACCACTTTTCGCACTTGTGTTAGTGTTGAAAAACCACTTTTCACACTTGTGTTGGTGCAGGAAACCACTTTTGCACTTGTATTAGTGTGGAAAAAACACTTTTTGCACTTGTGATAGTGTTGAAAAACCACTTTTCGCACTTGTGTTAGTGTTGAAAAACCACTTTTCGCGCTTGTGTTAGTGTCGAAAAACCACTTTTCACACTTGTGTTAGTGTTGAAAAACCACTTTTCACACTTGTGTTGGTGCAGGAAACCACTTTTGCACTTGTATTAGTGTGGAAAAAACACTTTTTGCACTTGTGATAGTGTTGAAAAACCACTTTTCGCACTTGTGTTAGTGTTGAAAAACCACTTTTCGCACTTGTGTTAGTGTTGAAAAACCACTTTTCGCACTTGTGTTGGGGCAGGAAACCACTTTTGCACTTGTATTAGTGTGGAAAAAATACTTTTCGAACTTGTGTTAGTGTTGAAAAACCACTTTTCGCACTTGTGTTAGTGTTGAAAAACCACTTTTCGCACTTGTGTTAGTGTTGAAAAACCACTATTCGCACTGGTGTTGGTGCAGGAAACCACTTTTGCACTTGTATTAGTGTGGAAAAAACACTTTTTGCACTTGTGATAGTGTTGAAAAACCACTTTTCGCACTTGTGTTAGTGTTGAAAAACCACATTTCGCACTTGTGTTAGTGTTGAAAAACCACTTTTCGCACTTGTGTTGGTGCAGGAAACCACTTTTGCACTTGTATTAGTGTGGAAAAAACACTTTTCGCACTTGTGTTAGTGTTGAAAAACCACTTTTCGCACTTGTGTTAGTGTTGAAAAACCACTTTTTGCACTTGTGTTAGTGTTGAAAAACCACTTATCGCACTTGTGTTGGTGCAGGAAACCACTTTTGCACTTGTATTAGTGTGGAAAAAGCACTTTTTGCACTTGTATTAGTGTGGAAAAAACACTTTTCGCACTTGTGTTAGTGTTGAAAAACCACTTTTCGCACTTGTGTTAGTGTTGAAAAACCACTTTTCGCACTTGTGTTAGTGTTGAAAAACCACTTTTCGCACTTGTGTTAGTGTTGAAAAACCACATTTCGCACTTGTGTTAGTGTTGAAAAACCACTTTTCGCACTTGTGTTGGTGCAGGAAACCACTTTTGCACTTGTATTAGTGTGGAAAAAACACTTTTTGCACTTGTGATATTGTTGAAAAAACACTTTTTGCACTTGTGTTAGTGTCGAAAAACCACTTTTCACACTTGTGTTAGTGTTGAAAAACCACTTTTCACACTTGTGTTGGTGCAGGAAACCACTTTTGCACTTGTATTAGTGTGGAAAAAACACTTTTTGCACTTGTGATAGTGTTGAAAAACCACTTTTCGCACTTGTGGTAGTGTTGAAAAACCACTTTTCGCACTTGTGTTAGTGTTGAAAAACCACTTTTCGCACTTGTGTTGGTGCAGGAAACCACTTTTGCACTTGTATTAGTGTGGAAAAAATACTTTTCGAACTTGTGTTAGTGTTGAAAAACCACTTTTCGCACTTGTGTTAGTGTTGAAAAACCACTTTTCGCACTTGTGTTAGTGTTGAAAAACCACTTTTCGCACTTGTGTTGGTGCAGGAAACCACTTTTGCACTTGTATTAGTGTGGAAAAAACACTTTTTGCACTTGTGATAGTGTTGAAAAACCACTTTTCGCACTTGTGTTAGTGTTGAAAAACCACATTTCGCACCTGTGTTAGTGTTGAAAAACCACTTTTCGCACTTGCGTTGGTGCAGGAAACCACTTTTGCACTTGTATTAGTGTGGAAAAAACACTTTTCGCACTTGTGTTAGTGTTGAAAAACCACTTTTCGCACTTGTGTTAGTGTTGAAAAACCACTTTTCGCACTTGTGTTAGTGTTGAAAAACCACTTTTGGCACTTGTGTTGGTGCAGGAAACCACTTTTGCACTTCTATTAGTGTGGAAAAAACACTTTTCGCACTTGTGTTAGTGTTGAAAAACCACTTTTCGCACTTGTCTTAGTGTTGAAAAACCACTTTTCGCACTTGTGTTTGTGTTGAAAAACCACTTTTCGCACATGTGTGTGGTGCAGGAAACCACTTTTGCACTTGTATTAGTGTGGAAAAAACACTTTTCGCACTTGTGTTAGTGTTGAAAAACCACTTTTCGCACTTGTGTTAGTGTTGAAAAACCACTTTTCGCACTTGTGTTAGTGTTGAAAAACCACTTTTTACACTTGTGTTAGTGTTGAAAAACCACTTTTCGCACTTGTGTTAGTGTTGAAAAACCACTTTTCGCACTTGGGTTAGTGTTGAAAAACCACTTTTCGCACTTGGGTTAGTGTTGAAAAACCACTTTTTGCACTTGTATTAGTGTGGAAAAAACACTTTTTGCACTTGTGATGGTGTTGAAAAACCACTTTTCGCACTTGTGTTAGTGTTGAAAAACCACTTTTCACACTTGTGTTAGTGTTGAAAAACCACTTTTCGCACTTGTGTTGGTGCAGGAAACCAATTTTGCACTTGTATTAGTGTGGACAAAACACTTTTTGCACTTGTGTTGGTGTTGAAAAACCACTTTTCACACTTGTGTTAGTGTTGAAAATCCACTTTTCACACTTGTGTTAGTGTTGAAAAACCACTTTTCGCACTTGTGTTGGTGCAGGAAACCACTTTTGCACTTGTATTAGTGTGGAAAAAACACTTATCGCACTTGTGTTAGTGTTGAAAAACCACTTTTCGCACTTGTGTTGGTGCAGGAAACCACTTTTCGCACTTGTGTTAGTGTTGAAAAACCACTTTTCGCACTTGTGTTAGTGGCGGAAACCACTTTTGCACTTGTATTAGTGTGGAAAAAACACTTTTCGCACTTGTGTTAGTGTTGAAAAACCACTTTTTGCACTTGTGTTAGTGTTGAAAAACCACTTTTCGCACTTGTGTTAGTGTTGAAAAACCACTTTTCACACTTGTGTTAGTGTTGAAAAACCACTTTTGCACTTGTATTAGTGTGGAAAAAACACTTTTCGCACTTGTGTTAGTGTTGAAAAACCACTTTTCACACTTGTGTTGGTGCAGGAAACCACTTTTGCACTTGTATTAGTGTGGAAAAAACACTTTTCGCACTTGTGTTAGTGTTGAAAAACCACTTTTCGCAGTTGTGTTAGTGTTGAAAAACCACTTTTCCCACTTGTGTTAGTGTTGAAAAACCACTTTTCGCACTTGTGTTGGTGCAAGAAACCACTTTTGCACTTGTATTAGTGTGGAAAAAACACTTTTTGCACTTGTGATAGTGTTGAAAAACCACTTTTCGCACTTGTGTTAGTGTTGAAAAACCACTTTTCGCACTTGTGTTAGGGTTGAAAAACCATTTTGGCACTTGTGTTGGTGCCGGAAACCACTTTTGCACTTGTATTAGTGTGGAAAAAACACTTTTTGCACTTGTGATAGTGTTGAAAAACCACTTTTCGCACTTGTGTTAGTGTTGAAAAACCACATTTCGCACTTGTGTTAGTGTTGAAAAACCACTTTTCGCACTTGTGTTGGTGCAGGAAACCACTTTTGCACTTGTATTAGTGTGGAAAAAACACTTTTCGCACTTGTGTTAGTGTTGAAAAACCACTTTTCGCACTTGTGTTAGTGTTGAAAAACCACTTTTTGCACTTGTGTTAGTGTTGAAAAACCACTTATCGCACTTGTGTTGGTGCAGGAAACCACTTTTGCACTTGTATTAGTGTGGAAAAAACACTTTTTGCACTTGTATTAGTGTGGAAAAAACACTTTTCGCACTTGTGTTAGTGTTGAAAAACCACTTTTCGCACTTGTGTTAGTGTTGAAAAACCACTTTTCGCACTTGTGTTAGTGTTGAAAAACCACTTTTCGCACTTGTGTTAGTGTTGAAAAACCACTTTTCGCACTTGTGTTGGTGCAGGAAACCACTTTTGTACTTGTATTAGTGTGGAAAAAACACTTTTTGCACTTGTGATATTGTTGAAAAAACTCTTTTCGCACTTGTGTTAGTGTTGAAAAACCACATTTCACACTTGTGTTAGTGTTGAAAAACCACTTTTCGCACTTGTGTTAGTGTTGAAAAACCACATTTCGCACTTGTGTTAGTGTTGAAAAACCACTTTTCGCACTTGTGTTGGTGCAGGAAACCACTTTTGCACTTGTATTAGTGTGGAAAAAACACTTTTTGCACTTGTGATATTGTTGAAAAAACACTTTTTGCAGTTGTGTTAGTGTCGAAAAACCACTTTTCACACTTGTGTTAGTGTTGAAAAACCACTTTTCACACTTGTGTTGGTGCAGGAAACCACTTTTGCACTTGTATTAGTGTGGAAAAAACACTTTTTGCACTTGTGATAGTGTTGAAAAACCACTTTTCGCACTTGTGGTAGTGTTGAAAAAACACTTTTCACACTTGTGTTAGTGTTGAAAAACCACTTTTCGCACTTGTGTTGGTGCAGGAAACCACTTTTGCACTTGTATTAGTGTGGAAAAAACACTTTTCGAACTTGTGTTAGTGTTGAAAAACCACTTTTCGCACTTGTGTTAGTGTTGAAAAACCACTTTTCGCACTTGTGTTAGTGTTGAAAAACCACTTTTCGCACTTGTGTTAGGGTTGAAAAACCATTTTGGCACTTGTGTTGGTGCAGGAAACCACTTTTGCACTTGTATTAGTGTGGAAAAAACACTTTTCGCACTTGTGTTAGTGTTGAAAAACCACTTTTTGCACTTGTGTTAGTGTTGAAAAACCACATTTCGCACTTGTGTTAGTGTTGAAAAACCACGTTTCGCACTTGTGTTGGTGCAGGAAACCACTTTTGCACTTGTATTAGTGTGGAAAAAACACTTTTCGCACTTGTGTTAGTGTTGAAAAACAACTTTTCGCACTTGTGTTAGTGTTGAAAAACCACTTTTCGCACTTGTGTTGGTGCAGGAAACCACTTTTGCACTTGTATTAGTGTGGAAAAAACACTTTTTGCACTTGTGATAGTGTTGAAAAACCACTTTTCGCACTTGTGTTAGTGTTGAAAAACCACTTTTCGCACTTGTGTTAGTGTTGAAAAACCACTTTTCACACTTGTGTTGGTGCAGGAAACCACTTTTGCACTTGTATTAGTGTGGAAAAAACACTTTTTGCACTTGTGATAGTGTTGAAAAACCACTTTTCGCACTTGTGTTAGTGTTGAAAAACCACTTTTCGCACTTGTGTTAGTGTCGAAAAACCAATTTTCACACTTGTGTTAGTGTTGAAAAACCACTTTTCACACTTGTGTTGGTGCAGGAAACCACTTTTGCACTTGTATTAGTGTGGAAAAAACACTTTTTGCACTTGTGATAGTGTTGAAAAACCACTTTTCGCACTTGTGTTAGTGTTGAAAAACCACTTTTCGCACTTGTGTTGGTGCAGGAAACCACTTTTGCACTTGTATTAGTGTGGAAAAAACACTTTTCGCACTTGTGTTAGTGTTGAAAAACCACTTTTCGCAGTTGTGTTAGTGTTGAAAAACCACTTTTCCCACTTGTGTTAGTGTTGAAAAACCACTTTTCGCACTTGTGTTGGTGCAGGAAACCACTTTTGCACTTGTATTAGTGTGGAAAAAACACTTTTTGCACTTGTGATAGTGTTGAAAAACCACTTTTCGCACTTGTGTTAGTGTTGAAAAACCACTTTTCGCACTTGTGTTAGGGTTGAAAAACCATTTTGGCACTTGTGTTGGTGCAGGAAACCACTTTTGCACTTGTATTAGTGTGGAAATAAACACTTTTCGCACTTGTGTTAGTGTTGAAAAACCACTTTTTGCACTTGTGTTAGTGTTGAAAAACCACATTTCGCACTTGTGTTAGTGTTGAAAAACCACGTTTCGCATTTGTGTTGGTGCAGGAAACCACTTTTGCACTTGTATTAGTGTGGAAAAAACACTTTTCGCACTTGTGTTAGTGTTGAAAAACCACTTTTCGCACTTGTGTTAGTGTTGAAAAACAACTTTTCGCACTTGTGTTAGTGTTGAAAAACCACTTTTCGCACTTGTGTTGGTGCAGGAAACCACTTTTGCACTTGTATTAGTGTGGAAAAAACACTTTTTGCACTTGTGATAGTGTTGAAAAACCGCTTTTCGCACTTGTGTTAGTGTTGAAAAACCACTTTTTGCACTTGTGTTAGTGTTGAAAAACCACTTTTCACACTTGTGTTGGTGCAGGAAACCACTTTTGCACTTGTATTAGTGTGGAAAAAACACTTTTTGCACTTGTGATAGTGTTGAAAAACCACTTTTCGCACTTGTGTTAGTGTTGAAAAACCACTTTTCGCGCTTGTGTTAGTGTCGAAAAACCACTTTTCACACTTGTGTTAGTGTTGAAAAACCACTTTTCACACTTGTGTTGGTGCAGGAAACCACTTTTGCACTTGTATTAGTGTGGAAAAAACACTTTTTGCACTTGTGATAGTGTTGAAAAACCACTTTTCGCACATGTGTTAGTGTTGAAAAACCACTTTTCGCACTTGTGTTAGTGTTGAAAAACCACTTTTCGCACTTGTGTTGGGGCAGGAAACCACTTTTGCACTTGTATTAGTGTGGAAAAAATACTTTTCGAACTTGTGTTAGTGTTGAAAAACCACTTTTCGCACTTGTGTTAGTGTTGAAAAACCACTTTTCGCACTTGTGTTAGTGTTGAAAAACCACTTTTCGCACTGGTGTTGGTGCAGGAAACCACTTTTGCACTTGTATTAGTGTGGAAAAAACACTTTTTGCACTTGTGATAGTGTTGAAAAACCACTTTTCGCACTTGTGTTAGTGTTGAAAAACCACATTTCGCACTTGTGTTAGTGTTGAAAAACCACTTTTCGCACTTGTGTTGGTGCAGGAAACCACTTTTGCACTTGTATTAGTGTGGAAAAAACACTTTTCGCACTTGTGTTAGTGTTGAAAAACCACTTTTCGCACTTGTGTTAGTGTTGAAAAACCACTTTTTGCACTTGTGTTAGTGTTGAAAAACCACTTATCGCACTTGTGTTGGTGCAGGAAACCACTTTTGCACTTGTATTAGTGTGGAAAAAACACTTTTTGCACTTGTATTAGTGTGGAAAAAACACTTTTCGCACTTGTGTTAGTGTTGAAAAACCACTTTTCGCACTTGTGTTAGTGTTGAAAAACCACTTTTCGCACTTGTGTTAGTGTTGAAAAACCACTTTTCGCACTTGTGTTAGTGTTGAAAAACCACTTTTCGCACTTGTGTTGGTGCAGGAAACCACTTTTGCACTTGTATTAGTGTGGAAAAAACACTTTTTGCACTTGTGATATTGTTGAAAAACCTCTTTTCGCACTTGTGTTAGTGTTGAAAAACCACATTTCGCACTTGTGTTAGTGTTGAAAAACCACTTTTCGCACTTGTGTTAGTGTTGAAAAACCACATTTCGCACTTGTGTTAGTGTTGAAAAACCACTTTTCGCACTTGTGTTGGTGCAGGAAACCACTTTTGCACTTGTATTAGTGTGGAAAAAACACTTTTTGCACTTGTGATATTGTTGAAAAAACACTTTTTGCACTTGTGTTAGTGTCGAAAAACCACTTTTCACACTTGTGTTAGTGTTGAAAAACCACTTTTCACACTTGTGTTGGTGCAGGAAACCACTTTTGCACTTGTATTAGTGTGGAAAAAACACTTTTTGCACTTGTGATAGTGTTGAAAAACCACTTTTCGCACTTGTGGTAGTGTTGAAAAACCACTTTTCGCACTTGTGTTAGTGTTGAAAAACCACTTTTCGCACTTGTGTTGGTGCAGGAAACCACTTTTGCACTTGTATTAGTGTGGAAAAAACACTTTTCGAACTTGTGTTAGTGTTGAAAAACCACTTTTCGCACTTGTGTTAGTGTTGAAAAACCACTTTTCGCACTTGTGTTAGTGTTGAAAAACCACTTTTCGCACTTGTGTTGGTGCAGGAAACCACTTTTGCACTTGTATTAGTGTGGAAAAAACACTTTTTGCACTTGTGATAGTGTTGAAAAACCACTTTTCGCACTTGTGTTAGTGTTGAAAAACCACATTTCGCACTTGTGTTAGTGTTGAAAAACCACTTTTTGCACTTGCGTTGGTGCAGGAAACCACTTTTGCACTTGTATTAGTGTGGAAAAAACACTTTTCGCACTTGTGTTAGTGTTGAAAAACCACTTTTCACACTTGTGTTAGTGTTGAAAAACCACTTTTCGCACTTGTGTTAGTGTTGAAAAACCACTTTTGGCACTTGTGTTGGTGCAGGAAACCACTTTTGCACTTGTATTAGTGTGGAAAAAACACTTTTCGCACTTGTGTTAGTGTTGAAAAACCACTTTTCGCACTTGTCTTAGTGTTGAAAAACCACTTTTCGCACTTGTGTTTGTGTTGAAAAACCACTTTTCGCACATGTGTTGGTGCAGGAAACCACTTTTGCACTTGTATTAGTGTGGAAAAAACACTTTTCGCACTTGTGTTAGTGTTGAAAAACCACTTTTCGCACTTGTGTTAGTGTTGAAAAACCACTTTTCGCACTTGTGTTAGTGTTGAAAAACCACTTTTTGCACTTGTGTTAGTGTTGAAAAACCACTTTTCGCACTTGTGTTAGTGTTGAAAAACCACTTTTCGCACTTGGGTTAGTGTTGAAAAACCACTTTTTGCACTTGTATTAGTGTGGAAAAAACACTTTTTGCACTTGTGATGGTGTTGAAAAACCACTTTTTGCACTTGTGTTAGTGTTGAAAAACCACTTTTCACACTTGTGTTAGTGTTGAAAAACCACTTTTCGCACTTGTGTTGGTGCAGGAAACCAATTTTGCACTTGTATTAGTGTGGACAAAACACTTTTCGCACTTGTGTTAGTGTTGAAAAACCACTTTTCACACTTGTGTTAGTGTTGAAAATCCACTTTTCACACTTGTGTTAGTGTTGAAAAACCACTTTTCGCACTTGTGTTGGTGCAGGAAACCACTTTTGCACTTGTATTAGTGTGGAAAAAACACTTATCGCACTTGTGTTAGTGTTGAAAAACCACTTTTCGCACTTGTGTTGGTGCAGGAAACCACTTTTCGCACTTGTGTTAGTGTTGAAAAACCACTTTTCGCACTTGTGTTAGTGGAGGAAACCACTTTTGCACTTGTATTAGTGTGGAAAAAACACTTTTCGCACTTGTGTTAGTGTTGAAAAACCACTTTTTGCACTTGTGTTAGTGTTGAAAAACCACTTTTCGCACTTGTGTTAGTGTTGAAAAACCACTTTTCACACTTGTGTTAGTGTTGAAAAACCACTTTTGCACTTGTATTAGTGTGGAAAAAACACTTTTCGCACTTGTGTTAGTGTTGAAAAACCACTTTTCACACTTGTGTTGGTGCAGGAAACCACTTTTGCACTTGTATTAGTGTGGAAAAAACACTTTTCGCACTTGTGTTAGTGTTGAAAAACCACTTTTCGCAGTTGTGTTAGTGTTGAAAAACCACTTTTCCCACTTGTGTTAGTGTTGAAAAACCACTTTTCGCACTTGTGTTGGTGCAAGAAACCACTTTTGCACTTGTATTAGTGTGGAAAAAACACTTTTTGCACTTGTGATAGTGTTGAAAAACCACTTTTCGCACTTGTGTTAGTGTTGAAAAACCACTTTTCGCACTTGTGTTAGGGTTGAAAAACCATTTTGGCACTTGTGTTGGTGCAGGAAACCACTTTTGCACTTGTATTAGTGTGGAAAAAACACTTTTCGCACTTGTGTTAGTGTTGAAAAACCACTTTTTGCACTTGTCTTAGTGTTGAAAAACCACTTTTCGCACTTGTGTTAGTGTTGAAAAACCACTTTTCGCACATGTGTTGGTGCAGGAAACCACTTTTGCACTTGTATTAGTGTGGAAAAAACACTTTTCGCACTTGTGTTAGTGTTGAAAAACCACTTTTCGCACTTGTGTTAGTGTTGAAAAACCACTTTTCGCACTTGTGTTAGTGTTGAAAAACCACTTTTCGCACTTGTTTTAGTGTTGAAAAACCACTTTTCGCACTTGTGTTGGTGCAGGAAACCACTTTTGCACTTGTATTAGTGTGGAAAAAACACTTTTTGCACTTGTGATAGTGTTGAAAAACCACTTTTCGCACTTGTGTTAGTGTTGAAAAACCACTTTTCACACTTGTGTTAGTGTTGAAAAACCACTTTTCGCACTTGTGTTGGTGCAGGAAACCACTTTTGCACTTGTATTAGTGTGGAAAAAACACTTTTCGCACTTGTGTTAGTGTTGAAAAACCACTTTTTGCACTTGTGTTAGTGTTGAAAAACCACTTTTCGCACTTGTGTTAGTGTTGAAAAACCACTTTTCGCACTTGTGTTGGTGCAGGAAACAACTTTTGCACTTGTATTAGTGTGGAAAAAACACTTTTTGCACTTGTGATATTGTTGAAAAACCTCTTTTCGCACTTGTGTTAGTGTTGAAAAACCACATTTCGCACTTGTGTTAGTGTTGAAAAACCACTTTTCGCACTTGTGTTAGTGTTGAAAAACCACATTTCGCACTTGTGTTAGTGTTGAAAAACCACTTTTCGCACTTGTGTTGGTGCAGGAAACCACTTTTGCACTTGTATTAGTGTGGAAAAAACACTTTTTGCACTTGTGATATTGTTGAAAAAACACTTTTTGCACTTGTGTTAGTGTCGAAAAACCACTTTTCACACTTGTGTTAGTGTTGAAAAACCACTTTTCACACTTGTGTTGGTGCAGGAAACCACTTTTGCACTGGTATTAGTGTGGAAAAAACACTTTTTGCACTTGTGATAGTGTTGAAAAACCACTTTTCGCACTTGTGGTAGTGTTGAAAAACCACTTTTCGCACTTGTGTTAGTGTTGAAAAACCACTTTTCGCACTTGTGTTGGTGCAGGAAACCACTTTTGCACTTGTATTAGTGTGGAAAAAACACTTTTCGAACTTGTGTTAGTGTTGAAAAACCACTTTTCGCACTTGTGTTAGTGTTGAAAAACCACTTTTCGCACTTGTGTTAGTGTTGAAAAACCACTTTTCGCACTTGTGTTGGTGCAGGAAACCACTTTTGCACTTGTATTAGTGTGGAAAAAACACTTTTTGCACTTGTGATAGTGTTGAAAAACCACTTTTCGCACTTGTGTTAGTGTTGAAAAACCACATTTCGCACTTGTGTTAGTGTTGAAAAACCACTTTTCGCACTTGCGTTGGTGCAGGAAACCACTTTTGCACTTGTATTAGTGTGGATAAAACACTTTTCGCACTTGTGTTAGTGTTGAAAAACCACTTTTCGCACTTGTGTTAGTGTTGAAAAACCACTTTTCGCACTTGTGTTAGTGTTGAAAAACCACTTTTGGCACTTGTGTTGGTGCAGGAAACCACTTTTGCACTTGTATTAGTGTGGAAAAAACACTTTTCGCACTTGTGTTAGTGTTGAAAAACCACTTTTCGCACTTGTCTTAGTGTTGAAAAACCACTTTTTGCACTTGTGTTTGTGTTGAAAAACCACTTTTCGCACATGTGTTGGTGCAGGAAACCACTTTTGCACTTGTATTAGTGTGGAAAAAACACTTTTCGCACTTGTGTTAGTGTTGAAAAACCACTTTTCGCACTTGTGTTAGTGTTGAAAAACCACTTTTCGCACTTGTGTTAGTGTTGAAAAACCACTTTTTGCACTTGTGTTAGTGTTGAAAAACCACTTTTCGCACTTGTGTTAGTGTTGAAAAACCACTTTTCGCACTTGTGTTAGTGTTGAAAAACCACTTTTCGCACTTGGGTTAGTGTTGAAAAACCACTTTTTGCACTTGTATTAGTGTGGAAAAAACACTTTTTGCACTTGTGATGGTGTTGAAAAACCACTTTTTGCACTTGTGTTAGTGTTGAAAAACCACTTTTCACACTTGTGTTAGTGTTGAAAAACCACTTTTCGCACTTGTGTTGGTGCAGGAAACCAATTTTGCACTTGTATTAGTGTGGACAAAACACTTTTCGCACTTGTGTTAGTGTTGAAAAACCACTTTTCACACTTGTGTTAGTGTTGAAAATCCACTTTTCACACTTGTGTTAGTGTTGAAAAACCACTTTTCGCACTTGTGTTGGTGCAGGAAACCACTTTTGCACTTGTATTAGTGTGGAAAAAACACTTATCGCACTTGTGTTAGTGTTGAAAAACCACTTTTCGCACTTGTGTTGGTGCAGGAAACCACTTTTCGCACTTGTGTTAGTGTTGAAAAACCACTTTTCGCACTTGTGTTAGTGGAGGAAACCACTTTTGCACTTGTATTAGTGTGGAAAAAACACTTTTCGCACTTGTGTTAGTGTTGAAAAACCACTTTTTGCACTTGTGTTAGTGTTGAAAAACCACTTTTCGCACTTGTGTTAGTGTTGAAAAACCACTTTTCACACTTGTGTTAGTGTTGAAAAACCACATTTGCACTTGTATTAGTGTGGAAAAAACACTTTTCGCACTTGTGTTAGTGTTGAAAAACCACTTTTCACACTTGTGTTGGTGCAGGAAACCACTTTTGCACTTGTATTAGTGTGGAAAAAACACTTTTCGCACTTGTGTTAGTGTTGAAAAACCACTTTTCGCAGTTGTGTTAGTGTTGAAAAACCACTTTTCCCACTTGTGTTAGTGTTGAAAAACCACTTTTCACACTTGTGTTGGTGCAAGAAACCACTTTTGCACTTGTATTAGTGTGGAAAAAACACTTTTTGCACTTGTGATAGTGTTGAAAAACCACTTTTCGCACTTGTGTTAGTGTTGAAAAACCACTTTTCGCACTTGTGTTAGGGTTGAAAAACCATTTTGGCACTTGTGTTGGTGCAGGAAACCACTTTTGCACTTGTATTAGTGTGGAAAAAACACTTTTCGCACTTGTGTTAGTGTTGAAAAACCACTTTTTGCACTTGTCTTAGTGTTGAAAAACCACTTTTCGCACTTGTGTTAGTGTTGAAAAACCACTTTTCGCACATGTGTTGGTGAAGGAAACCACTTTTGCACTTGTATTAGTGTGGAAAAAACACTTTTCGCACTTGTGTTAGTGTTGAAAAACCACTTTTCGCACTTGTGTTAGTGTTGAAAAACCACTTTTCGCACTTGTGTTAGTGTTGAAAAACCACTTTTCGCACTTGTTTTAGTGTTGAAAAACCACTTTTCGCACTTGTGTTGGTGCAGGAAACCACTTTTGCACTTGTATTAGTGTGGAAAAAACACTTTTTGCACTTGTGATAGTGTTGAAAAACCACTTTTCGCACTTGTGTTAGTGTTGAAAAACCACTTTTCGCACTTGTGTTAGTGTTGAAAAACCACTTTTCGCACTTGTGTTGGTGCAGGAAACCACTTTTGCACTTGTATTAGTGTGGAAAAAACACTTTTCGCACTTGTGTTAGTGTTGAAAAACCACTTTTTGCACTTGTGTTAGTGTTGAAAAACCACATTTCGCACTTGTGTTAGTGTTGAAAAACCACTTTTCGCACTTGTGTTAGTGTTGAAAAACCACATTTCGCACTTGTGTTAGTGTTGAAAAACCACTTTTCGCACTTGTGTTGGTGCAGGAAACCACTTTTGCACTTGTATTAGTGTGGAAAAAACACTTTTTGCACTTGTGATATTGTTGAAAAAACACTTTTTGCACTTGTGTTAGTGTCGAAAAACCACTTTTCACACTTGTGTTAGTGTTGAAAAACCACTTTTCACACTTGTGTTGGTGCAGGAAACCACTTTTGCACTTGTATTAGTGTGGAAAAAACACTTTTTGCACTTGTGATAGTGTTGAAAAACCACTTTTCGCACTTGTGGTAGTGTTGAAAAACCACTTTTCGCACTTGTGTTAGTGTTGAAAAACCACTTTTCGCACTTGTGTTGGTGCAGGAAACCACTTTTGCACTTGTATTAGTGTGGAAAAAACACTTTTCGAACTTGTGTTAGTGTTGAAAAACCACTTTTCGCACTTGTGTTAGTGTTGAAAAACCACTTTTCGCACTTGTGTTAGTGTTGAAAAACCACTTTTCGCACTTGTGTTGGTGCAGGAAACCACTTTTGCACTTGTATTAGTGTGGAAAAAACACTTTTTGCACTTGTGATAGTGTTGAAAAACCACTTTTCGCACTTGTGTTAGTGTTGAAAAACCACATTTCGCACTTGTGTTAGTGTTGAAAAACCACTTTTTGCACTTGCGTTGGTGCAGGAAACCACTTTTGCACTTGTATTAGTGTGGAAAAAACACTTTTCGCACTTGTGTTAGTATTGAAAAACCACTTTTCGCACTTGTGTTAGTGTTGAAAAACCACTTTTCGCACTTGTGTTAGTGTTGAAAAACCACTTTTGGCACTTGTGTTGGTGCAGGAAACCACTTTTGCACTTGTATTAGTGTGGAAAAAACACTTTTCGCACTTGTGTTAGTGTTGAAAAACCACTTTTCGCACTTGTCTTAGTGTTGAAAAACCACTTTTCGCACTTGTGTTTGTGTTGAAAAACCACTTTTCGCACATGTGTTGGTGCAGGAAACCACTTTTGCACTTGTATTAGTGTGGAAAAAACACTTTTCGCACTTGTGTTAGTGTTGAAAAACCACTTTTCGCACTTGTGTTAGTGTTGAAAAACCACTTTTCGCACTTGTGTTAGTGTTGAAAAACCACTTTTTGCACTTGTGTTAGTGTTGAAAAACCACTTTTCGCACTTGTGTTAGTGTTGAAAAACCACTTTTCGCACTTGGGTTAGTGTTGAAAAACCACTTTTTGCACTTGTATTAGTGTGGAAAAAACACTTTTTGCACTTGTGATGGTGTTGAAAAACCACTTTTCGCACTTGTGTTAGTGTTGAAAAACCATTTTCACACTTGTGTTAGTGTTGAAAAACCACTTTTCGCACTTGTGTTGGTGCAGGAAACCAATTTTGCACTTGTATTAGTGTGGACAAAACACTTTTCGCACTTGTGTTAGTGTTGAAAAACCACTTTTAACACTTGTGTTAGTGTTGAAAATCCACTTTTCACACTTGTGTTAGTGTTGAAAAACCACTTTTCGCACTTGTGTTGGTGCAGGAAACCACTTTTGCACTTGTATTAGTGTGGAAAAAACACTTATCGCACTTGTGTTAGTGTTGAAAAACCACTTTTCGCACTTGTGTTGGTGCAGGAAACCACTTTTCGCACTTGTGTTAGTGTTGAAAAACCACTTTTCGCACTTGTGTTAGTGGAGGAAACCACTTTTGCACTTGTATTAGTGTGGAAAAAACACTTTTCGCACTTGTGTTAGTGTTGAAAAACCACTTTTTGCACTTGTGTTAGTGTTGAAAAACCACTTTTCGCACTTGTGTTAGTGTTGAAAAACCACTTTTCACACTTGTGTTAGTGTTGAAAAACCACTTTTGCACTTGTATTAGTGTGGAAAAAACACTTTTCGCACTTGTGTTAGTGTTGAAAAACCACTTTTCACACTTGTGTTGGTGCAGGAAACCACTTTTGCACTTGTATTAGTGTGGAAAAAACACTTTTCGCACTTGTGTTAGTGTTGAAAAACCACTTTTCGCAGTTGTGTTAGTGTTGAAAAACCACTTTTCCCACTTGTGTTAGTGTTGAAAAACCACTTTTCGCACTTGTGTTGGTGCAGGAAACCACTTTTGCACTTGTATTAGTTTGGAAAAAACACTTTTTGCACTTGTGATAGTGTTGAAAAACCACTTTTCGCACTTGTGTTAGTGTTGAAAAACCACTTTTCGCACTTGTGTTAGGGTTGAAAAACCATTTTGGCACTTGTGTTGGTGCAGGAAACCACTTTTGCACTTGTATTAGTGTGGAAAAAACACTTTTCGCACTTGTGTTAGTGTTGAAAAACCACTTTTTGCACTTGTCTTAGTGTTGAAAAACCACTTTTCGCACTTGTGTTAGTGTTGAAAAACCACTTTTCGCACTTGTGTTAGTGGAGGAAACCACTTTTGCACTTGTATTAGTGTGGAAAAAACACTTTTCGCACTTGTGTTAGTGTTGAAAAACCACTTTTTGCCCTTGTGTTAGTGTTGAAAAACCACTTTTCGCACTTGTGTTAGTGTTGAAAAACCACTTTTCACACTTGTGTTAGTGTTGAAAAACCACTTTTGCACTTGTATTAGTGTGGAAAAAACACTTTTCGCACTTGTGTTAGTGTTGAAAAACCACTTTTCACACTTGTGTTGGTGCAGGAAACCACTTTTGCACTTGTATTAGTGTGGAAAAAACACTTCGCACTTGTGTTGGGTTGAAAAACCACTTTTCGCAGTTGTGTTAGTGTTGAAAAACCACTTTTCCCACTTGTGTTAGTGTTGAAAAACCACTTTTCGCACTTGTGTTGGTGCAGGAAACCACTTTTGCACTTGTATTAGTGTGGAAAAAACACTTTTTGCACTTGTGATAGTGTTGAAAAACCACTTTTCGCACTTGTGTTAGTGTTGAAAAACCACTTTTCGCACTTGTGTTAGGGTTGAAAAACCATTTTGGCACTTGTGTTGGTGCAGGAAACCACTTTTGCACTTGTATTAGTGTGGAAAAAACACTTTTCGCACTTGTGTTAGTGTTGAAAAACCACTTTTTGCACTTGTCTTAGTGTTGAAAAACCACTTTTCGCACTTGTGTTAGTGTTGAAAAACCACTTTTCGCACATGTGTTGGTGCAGGAAACCACTTTTGCACTTGTATTAGTGTGGAAAAAACACTTTTCGCACTTGTGTTAGTGTTGAAAAACCACTTTTTGCACTTGTGTTAGTGATGAAAAAACCACTTTTCGCACTTGTGTTAGTGTTGAAAAACCACTTTTCGCACTTGTTTTAGTGTTGAAAAACCACTTTTCGCACTTGTGTTGGTGCAGGAAACCACTTTTGCACTTGTATTAGTGTGGAAAAAACACTTTTTGCACTTGTGATAGTGTTGAAAAACCACTTTTCGCACTTGTGTTAGTGTTGAAAAACCACTTTTCGCACTTGTGTTAGTGTTGAAAAACCACTTTTCGCACTTGTGTTGGTGCAGGAAACCACTTTTGCACTTGTATTAGTGTGGAAAAAACACTTTTCGCACTTGTGTTAGTGTTGAAAAACCACTTTTTGCACTTGTGTTAGTGTTGAAAAACCACTTTTCGCACTTGTGTTAGTGTTGAAAAACCACTTTTCGCACTTGTGTTGGTGCAGGAAACAACTTTTGCACTTGTATTAGTGTGGAAAAAACACTTTTTGCACTTGTGATAGTGTTGAAAAACCACTTTTCGCACTTGTGTTGGTGCAGTAAACCACTTTTGCACTTGTATTAGTGTGGAAAAAACACTTTTTGCACTTGTGATAGTGTTGAAAAACCACTTTTCGCACTTGTGTTGGTGCAGGAAACCACTTTTGCACTTGTATTAGTGTGGAAAAAACACTTTTCGCACTTGTGTTAGTGTTGAAAAACCACTTTTCACACTTGTGTTAGTGTTCAAAAACCACTTTTCGCACTTGTGTTAGTGTTGAAAAACCACTTTTCGCACTTGTGTTGGTGCAGGAAACCACTTTTGCACTTGTATTAGTGTGGAAAAAACACTTATCGAACTTGTGTTAGTGTTGAAAAACCACTTTTCGCACTTGTGTTAGTGTTGAAAAACCACTTTTCGCACTTGTGTTGGTGCAGGAAACCACTTTTGCACTTGTATTAGTGTGGAAAAAACACTTTTTGCACTTGTGATAGTGTTGAAAAACCACTTTTCGCACTTGTGTTAGTGTTGAAAAACCATATTTCGCACTTGTGTTAGTGTTGAAAAACCACTTTTCGCACTTGTGTTGGTGCAGGAAACCACTTTTGCACTTGTATTAGTGTGGAAAAAACACTTTTCGCACTTGTGATAGTGTTGAAAAACCACTTTTCGCACTTGTGTTAGTGTTGAAAAACCACTTTTCACACTTGTGTTGGTGCAGGAAACCACTTTTGCACTTGTATTAGTGTGGAAAAAACACTTTTTGCACTTGTGATAGTGTTGAAAAACCACTTTTCGCACTTGTGTTAGTGTTGAAAAACCACTTTTCGCACTTGTGTTAGTGTTGAAAAACCACTTTTCGCACTTGTGTTGGTGCAGGAAACCACTTTTGCACTTGTATTAGTGTGGAAAAAACACTTTTCGCACTTGTGTTAGTGTTGAAAAACCACTTTTTGCACTTGTGTTAGTGTTGAAAAACCACTTTTCGCACTTGTGTTAGTGTTGAAAAACCACTTTTCGCACTTGTGTTGGTGCAGGAAACCACTTTTGCACTTGTATTAGTGTGGAAAAAACACTTTTTGCACTTGTGATAGTGTTGAAAAACCACTTTTCGCACTTGTGTTAGTGTTGAAAAACCACTTTTCGCACTTGTGTTAGTGTTGAAAAGCCACTTTTCACACTTGTGTTGGTGCAGGAAACCACTTTTGCACTTGTATTAGTGTGGAAAAAACACTTTTTGCACTTGTGATAGTGTTTAAAAACCACTTTTCGCACTTGTGTTAGTGTTGAAAAACCACTTTTCGCACTTGTGTTAGTGTTGAAAAACCACTTTTCGCACTTGTGTTGGTGCAGGAAACCACTTTTGCACTTGTATTAGTGTGGAAAAAACACTTTTCGAACTTGTGTTAGTGTTGAAAAACCACTTTTCGCACTTGTGTTAGTGTTGAAAAACCACTTTTCCCACTTGTGTTAGTGTTGAAAAACCACTTTTCGCACTTGTGTTGGTGCAGGAAACCACTTTTGCACTTGTATTAGTGTGGAAAAAACACTTTTTGCACTTGTGATAGTGTTGAAAAACCACTTTTCGCACTTGTGTTAGTGTTGAAAAACCACATTTCGCACTTGTGTTAGTGTTGAAAAACCACGTTTCGCACTTGTGTTGGTGCAGGAAACCACTTTTGCACTTGTATTAGTGTGGAAAAAACACTTTTCGCACTTGTGTTAGTGTTGAAAAACCACTTTTTGCACTTGTCTTAGTGTTGAAAAACCACTTTTCGCACTTGTGTTAGTGTTGAAAAACCACTTTTCGCACATGTGTTGGTGCAGGAAAGCACTTTTGCACTTGTATTAGTGTGGAAAAAACACTTTTCGCACTTGTGTTAGTGTTGAAAAACCACTTTTCGCACTTGTGTTAGTGTTGAAAAACCACTTTTCGCACTTGTGTTAGTGTTAAAAACCACTTTTCGCACTTGTGTTAGTGTTGAAAAACCACTTTTCGCACTTGTGTTAGTGTTGAAAAACCACTTTTTGCACTTGTGTAGGTGCAGGAAACCACTTTTGCACTTGTATTAGTGTGGAAAAAACACTTTTTGCACTTGTGATAGTGTTGAAAAACCACTTTTCGCACTTGTGTTAGTGTTGAAAAACCACTTTTCGCACTTGTGTTAGTGTTGAAAAACCACCTTTCGCACTTGTGTTGGTGCAGGAAACCACTTTTGCACTTGTATTAGTGTGGAAAAAACACTTTTCGCACTTGTGTTAGTGTTGAAAAACCACTTTTTGCACTTGTGTTAGTGTTGAAAAACCACTTTTCGCACTTGTGTTAGTGTTGAAAAACCACTTTTCGCACTTGTGTTGGTGCAGGAAACCACTTTTGCACTTGTATTAGTGTGGAAAAAACACTTTTTGCACTTGTGATAGTGTTGAAAAAGCACTTTTCGCACTTGTGTTGGTGCAGGAAACCACTTTTGCACTTGTAATAGTGTGGAAAAAACACTTTTCGCACTTGTGTTAGTGTTGAAAAACCACTTTTCACACTTGTGTTAGTGTTGAAAAACCACTTTTCGCACTTGTGTTAGTGTTGAAAAACCACTTTTCGCACTTGTGTTGGTGCCGGAAACCACTTTTGCACTTGTATTAGTGTGGAAAAAACACTTATTGAACTTGTGTTAGTGTTGAAAAACCACTTTTCGCACTTGTGTTAGTGTTGAAAAACCACTTTTCGCACTTGTGTTGGTGCAGGAAACCACTTTTGCACTTGTATTAGTGTGGAAAAAACACTTTTTGCACTTGTGATAGTGTTGAAAAACCACTTTTCGCACTTGTGTTAGTGTTGAAAAACCACATTTCGCACTTGTGTTAGTGTTGAAAAACCACTTTTCGCACTTGTGTTGGTGCAGGAAACCACTTTTGCACTTGTATTAGTGTGGAAAAAACACTTTTCGCACTTGTGATAGTGTTGAAAAACCACTTTTCGCACTTGTGTTAGTGTTGAAAAACCACTTTTCACACTTGTGTTGGTGCAGGAAACCACTTTTGCACTTGTATTAGTGTGGAAAAAACACTTTTTGCACTTGTGATAGTGTTGAAAAACCACTTTTCGCACTTGTGTTAGTGTTGAAAAACCACTTTTCGCACTTGTGTTAGTGTTGAAAAACCACTTTTCGCACTTGTGTTGGTGCAGGAAACCACTTTTGCACTTGTATTAGTGTGGAAAAAACACTTTTCGCACTTGTGTTAGTGTTGAAAAACCACTTTTTGCACTTGTGTTAGTGTTGAAAAACCACTTTTCGCACTTGTGTTAGTGTTGAAAAACCTCTTTTCGCACTTATGTTGGTGCAGGAAACCACTTTTGCACTTGTATTAGTGTGGAAAAAACACTTTTTGCACTTGTGATAGTGTTGAAAAACCACTTTTCGCACTTGTGTTAGTGTTGAAAAACCACTTTTCGCACTTGTGTTAGTGTTGAAAAGCCACTTTTCACACTTGTGTTGGTGCAGGAAACCACTTTTGCACTTGTATTGGTGTGGAAAAAACACTTTTTGCACTTGTGATAGTGTTGAAAAACCACTTTTCGCACTTGTGATAGTGTTGAAAAACCACTTTTCGCACTTGTGTTAGTGTTGAAAAACCACTTTTCGCACTTGTGTTGGTGCAGGAAACCACTTTTGCACTTGTATTAGTGTGGAAAAAACACTTTTCGAACTTGTGTTAGTGTTTAAAAACCACTTTTCGCACTTGTGTTAGTGTTGAAAAACCACTTTTCGCACTTGTGTTAGTGTTGAAAAACCACTTTTCGAACTTGTGTTAGTGTTTAAAAACCACTTTTCGCACTTGTGTTAGTGTTGAAAAACCACTTTTCGCACTTGTGTTAGTGTTGAAAAACCACTTTTCGCACTTGTGTTGGTGCAGGAAACCACTTTTGCACTTGTATTAGTGTGGAAAAAACACTTTTCGCACTTGTGTTAGTGTTGAAAAACCACTTTTCGCAGTTGTGTTAGTGTTGAAAAACCACTTTTCCCACTTGTGTTAGTGTTGAAAAACCACTTTTCGCACTTGTGTTGGTGCAAGAAACCACTTTTGCACTTGTATTAGTGTGGAAAAAACACTTTTTGCACTTGTGATAGTGTTGAAAAACCACTTTTCGCACTTGTGTTAGTGTTGAAAAACCACTTTTCGCACTTGTGTTAGGGTTGAAAAACCATTTTGGCACTTGTGTTGGTGCAGGAAACCACTTTTGCACTTGTATTAGTGTGGAAAAAACACTTTTCGCACTTGTGTTAGTGTTGAAAAACCACTTTTTGCACTTGTCTTAGTGTTGAAAAACCACTTTTCGCACTTGTGTTAGTGTTGAAAAACCACTTTTCGCACATGTGTTGGTGAAGGAAACCACTTTTGCACTTGTATTAGTGTGGAAAAAACACTTTTCGCACTTGTGTTAGTGTTGAAAAACCACTTTTCGCACTTGTGTTAGTGTTGAAAAACCACTTTTCGCACTTGTGTTAGTGTTGAAAAACCACTTTTCGCACTTGTTTTAGTGTTGAAAAACCACTTTTCGCACTTGTGTTGGTGCAGGAAACCACTTTTGCACTTGTATTAGTGTGGAAAAAACACTTTTTGCACTTGTGATAGTGTTGAAAAACCACTTTTCGCACTTGTGTTAGTGTTGAAAAACCACTTTTCGCACTTGTGTTAGTGTTGAAAAACCACTTTTCGCACTTGTGTTGGTGCAGGAAACCACTTTTGCACTTGTATTAGTGTGGAAAAAACACTTTTCGCACTTGTGTTAGTGTTGAAAAACCACTTTTTGCACTTGTGTTAGTGTTGAAAAACCACTTTTCGCACTTGTGTTAGTGTTGAAAAACCACTTTTCGCACTTGTGTTGGTGCAGGAAACAACTTTTGCACTTGTATTAGTGTGGAAAAAACACTTTTTGCACTTGTGATATTGTTGAAAAACCTCTTTTCGCACTTGTGTTAGTGTTGAAAAACCACATTTCGCACTTGTGTTAGTGTTGAAAAACCACTTTTCGCACTTGTGTTAGTGTTGAAAAACCACATTTCGCACTTGTGTTAGTGTTGAAAAACCACTTTTCGCACTTGTGTTGGTGCAGGAAACCACTTTTGCACTTGTATTAGTGTGGAAAAAACACTTTTTGCACTTGTGATATTGTTGAAAAAACACTTTTTGCACTTGTGTTAGTGTCGAAAAACCACTTTTCACACTTGTGTTAGTGTTGAAAAACCACTTTTCACACTTGTGTTGGTGCAGGAAACCACTTTTGCACTTGTATTAGTGTGGAAAAAACACTTTTTGCACTTGTGATAGTGTTGAAAAACCACTTTTCGCACTTGTGGTAGTGTTGAAAAACCACTTTTCGCACTTGTGTTAGTGTTGAAAAACCACTTTTCGCACTTGTGTTGGTGCAGGAAACCACTTTTGCACTTGTATTAGTGTGGAAAAAACACTTTTCGAACTTGTGTTAGTGTTGAAAAACCACTTTTCGCACTTGTGTTAGTGTTGAAAAACCACTTTTCGCACTTGTGTTAGTGTTGAAAAACCACTTTTCGCACTTGTGTTGGTGCAGGAAACCACTTTTGCACTTGTATTAGTGTGGAAAAAACACTTTTTGCACTTGTGATAGTGTTGAAAAACCACTTTTCGCACTTGTGTTAGTGTTGAAAAACCACATTTCGCACTTGTGTTAGTGTTGAAAAACCACTTTTTGCACTTGCGTTGGTGCAGGAAACCACTTTTGCACTTGTATTAGTGTGGAAAAAACACTTTTCGCACTTGTGTTAGTATTGAAAAACCACTTTTCGCACTTGTGTTAGTGTTGAAAAACCACTTTTCGCACTTGTGTTAGTGTTGAAAAACCACTTTTGGCACTTGTGTTGGTGCAGGAAACCACTTTTGCACTTGTATTAGTGTGGAAAAATCACTTTTCGCACTTGTGTTAGTGTTGAAAAACCACTTTTCGCACTTGTCTTAGTGTTGAAAAACCACTTTTCGCACTTGTGTTTGTGTTGAAAAACCACTTTTCGCACATGTGTTGGTGCAGGAAACCACTTTTGCACTTGTATTAGTGTGGAAAAAACACTTTTCGCACTTGTGTTAGTGTTGAAAAACCACTTTTCGCACTTGTGTTAGTGTTGAAAAACCACTTTTCGCACTTGTGTTAGTGTTGAAAAACCACTTTTTGCACTTGTGTTAGTGTTGAAAAACCACTTTTCGCACTTGTGTTAGTGTTGAAAAACCACTTTTCGCACTTGGGTTAGTGTTGAAAAACCACTTTTTGCACTTGTATTAGTGTGGAAAAAATACACTTTTTGCACTTGTGATGGTGTTGAAAAACCACTTTTCGCACTTGTGTTAGTGTTGAAAAACCATTTTCACACTTGTGTTAGTGTTGAAAAACCACTTTTCGCACTTGTGTTGGTGCAGGAAACCAATTTTGCACTTGTATTAGTGTGGACAAAACACTTTTCGCACTTGTGTTAGTGTTGAAAAACCACTTTTAACACTTGTGTTAGTGTTGAAAATCCACTTTTCACACTTGTGTTAGTGTTGAAAAACCACTTTTCGCACTTGTGTTGGTGCAGGAAACCACTTTTGCACTTGTATTAGTGTGGAAAAAACACTTATCGCACTTGTGTTAGTGTTGAAAAACCACTTTTCGCACTTGTGTTGGTGCAGGAAACCACTTTTCGCACTTGTGTTAGTGTTGAAAAACCACTTTTCGCACTTGTGTTAGTGGAGGAAACCACTTTTGCACTTGTATTAGTGTGGAAAAAACACTTTTCGCACTTGTGTTAGTGTTGAAAAACCACTTTTTGCACTTGTGTTAGTGTTGAAAAACCACTTTTCGCACTTGTGTTAGTGTTGAAAAACCACTTTTCACACTTGTGTTAGTGTTGAAAAACCACTTTTGCACTTGTATTAGTGTGGAAAAAACACTTTTCGCACTTGTGTTAGTGTTGAAAAACCACTTTTCACACTTGTGTTGGTGCAGGAAACCACTTTTGCACTTGTATTAGTGTGGAAAAAACACTTTTCGCACTTGTGTTAGTGTTGAAAAACCACTTTTCGCAGTTGTGTTAGTGTTGAAAAACCACTTTTCCCACTTGTGTTAGTGTTGAAAAACCACTTTTCGCACTTGTGTTGGTGCAGGAAACCACTTTTGCACTTGTATTAGTTTGGAAAAAACACTTTTTGCACTTGTGATAGTGTTGAAAAACCACTTTTCGCACTTGTGTTAGTGTTGAAAAACCACTTTTCGCACTTGTGTTAGGGTTGAAAAACCATTTTGGCACTTGTGTTGGTGCAGGAAACCACTTTTGCACTTGTATTAGTGTGGAAAAAACACTTTTCGCACTTGTGTTAGTGTTGAAAAACCACTTTTTGCACTTGTCTTAGTGTTGAAAAACCACTTTTCGCACTTGTGTTAGTGTTGAAAAACCACTTTTCGCACTTGTGTTAGTGGAGGAAACCACTTTTGCACTTGTATTAGTGTGGAAAAAACACTTTTCGCACTTGTGTTAGTGTTGAAAAACCACTTTTTGCACTTGTGTTAGTGTTGAAAAACCACTTTTCGCACTTGTGTTAGTGTTGAAAAACCACTTTTCACACTTGTGTTAGTGTTGAAAAACCACTTTTGCACTTGTACTAGTGTGGAAAAAACACTTTTCGCACTTGTGTTAGTGTTGAAAAACCACTTTTCACACTTGTGTTGGTGCAGGAAACCACTTTTGCACTTGTATTAGTGTGGAAAAAACACTTCGCACTTGTGTTGGGTTGAAAAACCACTTTTCGCAGTTGTGTTAGTGTTGAAAAACCACTTTTCCCACTTGTGTTAGTGTTGAAAAACCACTTTTCGCACTTGTGTTGGTGCAGGAAACCACTTTTGCACTTGTATTAGTGTGGAAAAAACACTTTTTGCACTTGTGATAGTGTTGAAAAACCACTTTTCGCACTTGTGTTAGTGTTGAAAAACCACTTTTCGCACTTGTGTTAGGGTTGAAAAACCATTTTGGCACTTGTGTTGGTGCAGGAAACCACTTTTGCACTTGTATTAGTGTGGAAAAAACACTTTTCGCACTTGTGTTAGTGTTGAAAAACCACTTTTTGCACTTGTCTTAGTGTTGAAAAACCACTTTTCGCACTTGTGTTAGTGTTGAAAAACCACTTTTCGCACATGTGTTGGTGCAGGAAACCACTTTTGCACTTGTATTAGTGTGGAAAAAACACTTTTCGCACTTGTGTTAGTGTTGAAAAACCACTTTTTGCACTTGTGTTAGTGATGAAAAAACCACTTTTCGCACTTGTGTTAGTGTTGAAAAACCACTTTTCGCACTTGTTTTAGTGTTGAAAAACCACTTTTCGCACTTGTGTTGGTGCAGGAAACCACTTTTGCACTTGTATTAGTGTGGAAAAAACACTTTTTGCACTTGTGATAGTGTTGAAAAACCACTTTTCGCACTTGTGTTAGTGTTGAAAAACCACTTTTCGCACTTGTGTTAGTGTTGAAAAACCACTTTTCGCACTTGTGTTGGTGCAGGAAACCACTTTTGCACTTGTATTAGTGTGGAAAAAACACTTTTCGCACTTGTGTTAGTGTTGAAAAACCACTTTTTGCACTTGTGTTAGTGTTGAAAAACCACTTTTCGCACTTGTGTTAGTGTTGAAAAACCACTTTTCGCACTTGTGTTGGTGCAGGAAACAACTTTTGCACTTGTATTAGTGTGGAAAAAACACTTTTTGCACTTGTGATAGTGTTGAAAAACCACTTTTCGCACTTGTGTTGGTGCAGTAAACCACTTTTGCACTTGTATTAGTGTGGAAAAAACACTTTTTGCACTTGTGATAGTGTTGAAAAACCACTTTTCGCACTTGTGTTGGTGCAGGAAACCACTTTTGCACTTGTATTAGTGTGGAAAAAACACTTTTCGCACTTGTGTTAGTGTTGAAAAACCACTTTTCACACTTGTGTTAGTGTTGAAAAACCACTTTTCGCACTTGTGTTAGTGTTGAAAAACCACTTTTCGCACTTGTGTTGGTGCAGGAAACCACTTTTGCACTTGTATTAGTGTGGAAAAAACACTTATCGAACTTGTGTTAGTGTTGAAAAACCACTTTTCGCACTTGTGTTAGTGTTGAAAAACCACTTTTCGCACTTGTGTTGGTGCAGGAAACCACTTTTGCACTTGTATTAGTGTGGAAAAAACACTTTTTGCACTTGTGATAGTGTTGAAAAACCACTTTTCGCACTTGTGTTAGTGTTGAAAAACCATATTTCGCACTTGTGTTAGTGTTGAAAAACCACTTTTCGCACTTGTGTTGGTGCAGGAAACCACTTTTGCACTTGTATTAGTGTGGAAAAAACACTTTTCGCACTTGTGATAGTGTTGAAAAACCACTTTTCGCACTTGTGTTAGTGTTGAAAAACCACTTTTTGCACTTGTGTTAGTGTTGAAAAACCACTTTTCGCACTTGTGTTAGTGTTGAAAAACCACTTTTCACACTTGTGTTAGTGTTGAAAAACCACTTTTGCACTTGTATTAGTGTGGAAAAAACACTTTTCGCACTTGTGTTAGTGTTGAAAAACCACTTTTCACACTTGTGTTGGTGCAGGAAACCACTTTTGCACTTGTATTAGTGTGGAAAAAACACTTCGCACTTGTGTTGGGTTGAAAAACCACTTTTCGCAGTTGTGTTAGTGTTGAAAAACCACTTTTCCCACTTGTGTTAGTGTTGAAAAACCACTTTTCGCACTTGTGTTGGTGCAGGAAACCACTTTTGCACTTGTATTAGTGTGGAAAAAACACTTTTTGCACTTGTGATAGTGTTGAAAAACCACTTTTCGCACTTGTGTTAGTGTTGAAAAACCACTTTTCGCACTTGTGTTAGGGTTGAAAAACCATTTTGGCACTTGTGTTGGTGCAGGAAACCACTTTTGCACTTGTATTAGTGTGGAAAAAACACTTTTCGCACTTGTGTTAGTGTTGAAAAACCACTTTTTGCACTTGTCTTAGTGTTGAAAAACCACTTTTCGCACTTGTGTTAGTGTTGAAAAACCACTTTTCGCACATGTGTTGGTGCAGGAAACCACTTTTGCACTTGTATTAGTGTGGAAAAAACACTTTTCGCACTTGTGTTAGTGTTGAAAAACCACTTTTTGCACTTGTGTTAGTGATGAAAAAACCACTTTTCGCACTTGTGTTAGTGTTGAAAAACCACTTTTCGCACTTGTTTTAGTGTTGAAAAACCACTTTTCGCACTTGTGTTGGTGCAGGAAACCACTTTTGCACTTGTATTAGTGTGGAAAAAACACTTTTTGCACTTGTGATAGTGTTGAAAAACCACTTTTCGCACTTGTGTTAGTGTTGAAAAACCACTTTTCGCACTTGTGTTAGTGTTGAAAAACCACTTTTCGCACTTGTGTTGGTGCAGGAAACCACTTTTGCACTTGTATTAGTGTGGAAAAAACACTTTTCGCACTTGTGTTAGTGTTGAAAAACCACTTTTTGCACTTGTGTTAGTGTTGAAAAACCACTTTTCGCACTTGTGTTAGTGTTGAAAAACCACTTTTCGCACTTGTGTTGGTGCAGGAAACAACTTTTGCACTTGTATTAGTGTGGAAAAAACACTTTTTGCACTTGTGATAGTGTTGAAAAACCACTTTTCGCACTTGTGTTGGTGCAGTAAACCACTTTTGCACTTGTATTAGTGTGGAAAAAACACTTTTTGCACTTGTGATAGTGTTGAAAAACCACTTTTCGCACTTGTGTTGGTGCAGGAAACCACTTTTGCACTTGTATTAGTGTGGAAAAAACACTTTTCGCACTTGTGTTAGTGTTGAAAAACCACTTTTCACACTTGTGTTAGTGTTGAAAAACCACTTTTCGCACTTGTGTTAGTGTTGAAAAACCACTTTTCGCACTTGTGTTGGTGCAGGAAACCACTTTTGCACTTGTATTAGTGTGGAAAAAACACTTATCGAACTTGTGTTAGTGTTGAAAAACCACTTTTCGCACTTGTGTTAGTGTTGAAAAACCACTTTTCGCACTTGTGTTGGTGCAGGAAACCACTTTTGCACTTGTATTAGTGTGGAAAAAACACTTTTTGCACTTGTGATAGTGTTGAAAAACCACTTTTCGCACTTGTGTTAGTGTTGAAAAACCATATTTCGCACTTGTGTTAGTGTTGAAAAACCACTTTTCGCACTTGTGTTGGTGCAGGAAACCACTTTTGCACTTGTATTAGTGTGGAAAAAACACTTTTCGCACTTGTGATAGTGTTGAAAAACCACTTTTCGCACTTGTGTTAGTGTTGAAAAACCACTTTTCACACTTGTGTTGGTGCAGGAAACCACTTTTGCACTTGTATTAGTGTGGAAAAAACACTTTTTGCACTTGTGATAGTGTTGAAAAACCACTTTTCGCACTTGTGTTAGTGTTGAAAAACCACTTTTCGCACTTGTGTTAGTGTTGAAAAACCACTTTTCGCACTTGTGTTGGTGCAGGAAACCACTTTTGCACTTGTATTAGTGTGGAAAAAACACTTTTCGCACTTGTGTTAGTGTTGAAAAACCACTTTTTGCACTTGTGTTAGTGTTGAAAAACCACTTTTCGCACTTGTGTTAGTGTTGAAAAACCACTTTTCGCACTTGTGTTGGTGCAGGAAACCACTTTTGCACTTGTATTAGTGTGGAAAAAACACTTTTTGCACTTGTGATAGTGTTGAAAAACCACTTTTCGCACTTGTGTTAGTGTTGAAAAACCACTTTTCGCACTTGTGTTAGTGTTGAAAAGCCACTTTTCACACTTGTGTTGGTGCAGGAAACCACTTTTGCACTTGTATTAGTGTGGAAAAAACACTTTTTGCACTTGTGATAGTGTTTAAAAACCACTTTTCGCACTTGTGTTAGTGTTGAAAAACCACTTTT
The DNA here is from genome assembly GCF_964187855.1 of Myxine glutinosa. Lineage (NCBI taxonomy): Eukaryota > Metazoa > Chordata > Myxini > Myxiniformes > Myxinidae > Myxine > Myxine glutinosa. Next base: position 83,340 of record NW_027617098.1, read on the forward strand.
CGCACTTGTGTTAGTGTTGAAAAACCACTTTTCGCACTTGTGTTGGTGCAGGAAACCACTTTTGCACTTGTATTAGTGTGGAAAAAACACTTTTCGAACTTGTGTTAGTGTTGAAAAACCACTTTTCGCACTTGTGTTAGTGTTGAAAAACCACTTTTCCCACTTGTGTTAGTGTTGAAAAACCACTTTTCGCACTTGTGTTGGTGCAGGAAACCACTTTTGCACTTGTATTAGTGTGGAAAAAACACTTTTTGCACTTGTGATAGTGTTGAAAAACCACTTTTCGCACTTGTGTTAGTGTTGAAAAACCACATTTCGCACTTGTGTTAGTGTTGAAAAACCACGTTTCGCACTTGTGTTGGTGCAGGAAACCACTTTTGCACTTGTATTAGTGTGGAAAAAACACTTTTCGCACTTGTGTTAGTGTTGAAAAACCACTTTTTGCACTTGTCTTAGTGTTGAAAAACCACTTTTCGCACTTGTGTTAGTGTTGAAAAACCACTTTTCGCACATGTGTTGGTGCAGGAAAGCACTTTTGCACTTGTATTAGTGTGGAAAAAACACTTTTCGCACTTGTGTTAGTGTTGAAAAACCACTTTTCGCACTTGTGTTAGTGTTAAAAACCACTTTTCGCACTTGTGTTAGTGTTGAAAAACCACTTTTCGCACTTGTGTTAGTGTTGAAAAACCACTTTTTGCACTTGTGTTGGTGCAGGAAACCACTTTTGCACTTGTATTAGTGTGGAAAAAACACTTTTTGCACTTGTGATAGTGTTGAAAAACCACTTTTCGCACTTGTGTTAGTGTTGAAAAACCACTTTTCGCACTTGTGTTAGTGTTGAAAAACCACCTTTCGCACTTGTGTTGGTGCAGGAAACCACTTTTGCACTTGTATTAGTGTGGAAAAAACACTTTTCGCACTTGTGTTAGTGTTGAAAAACCACTTTTTGCACTTGTGTTAGTGTTGAAAAACCACTTTTCGCACTTGTGTTAGTGTTGAAAAACCACTTTTCGCACTTGTGTTGGTGCAGGAAACCACTTTTGCACTTGTATTAGTGTGGAAAAAACACTTTTTGCACTTGTGATAGTGTTGAAAAAGCACTTTTCGCACTTGTGTTGGTGCAGGAAACCACTTTTGCACTTGTATTAGTGTGGAAAAAACACTTTTCGCACTTGTGTTAGTGTTGAAAAACCACTTTTCACACTTGTGTTAGTGTTGAAAAACCACTTTTCGCACTTGTGTTAGTGTTGAAAAACCACTTTTCGCACTTGTGTTGGTGCAGGAAACCACTTTTGCACTTGTATTAGTGTGGAAAAAACACTTATTGAACTTGTGTTAGTGTTGAAAAACCACTTTTCGCACTTGTGTTAGTGTTGAAAAACCACTTTTCGCACTTGTGTTGGTGCAGGAAACCACTTTTGCACTTGTATTAGTGTGGAAAAAACACTTTTTGCACTTGTGATAGTGTTGAAAAACCACTTTTCGCACTTGTGTTAGTGTTGAAAAACCACATTTCGCACTTGTGTTAGTGTTGAAAAACCACTTTTCGCACTTGTGTTGGTGCAGGAAACCACTTTTGCACTTGTATTAGTGTGGAAAAAACACTTTTCGCACTTGTGATAGTGTTGAAAAACCACTTTTCGCACTTGTGTTAGTGTTGAAAAACCACTTTTCACACTTGTGTTGGTGCAGGAAACCACTTTTGCACTTGTATTAGTGTGGAAAAAACACTTTTTGCACTTGTGATAGTGTTGAAAAACCACTTTTCGCACTTGTGTTAGTGTTGAAAAACCACTTTTCGCACTTGTGTTAGTGTTGAAAAACCACTTTTCGCACTTGTGTTGGTGCAGGAAACCACTTTTGCACTTGTATTAGTGTGGAAAAAACACTTTTCGCACTTGTGTTAGTGTTGAAAAACCACTTTTTGCACTTGTGTTAGTGTTGAAAAACCACTTTTCGCACTTGTGTTAGTGTTGAAAAACCACTTTTCGCACTTATGTTGGTGCAGGAAACCACTTTTGCACTTGTATTAGTGTGGAAAAAACACTTTTTGCACTTGTGATAGTGTTGAAAAACCACTTTTCGCACTTGTGTTAGTGTTGAAAAACCACTTTTTGCACTTGTGTTAGTGTTGAAAAGCCACTTTTCACACTTGTGTTGGTGCAGGAAACCACTTTTGCACTTGTATTGGTGTGGAAAAAACACTTTTTGCACTTGTGATAGTGTTGAAAAACCACTTTTCGCACTTGTGATAGTGTTGAAAAACCACTTTTCGCACTTGTGTTAGTGTTGAAAAGCCACTTTTCACACTTGTGTTGGTGCAGGAAACCACTTTTGCACTTGTATTAGTGTGGAAAAAACACTTTTTGCACTTGTGATAGTGTTTAAAAACCACTTTTCGCACTTGTGTTAGTGTTGAAAAACAACTTTTCGCACTTGTGTTAGTGTTGAAAAACCACTTTTCGCACTTGTGTTGGTGCAGGAAACCACTTTTGCACTTGTATTAGTGTGGAAAAAACACTTTTCGAACTTGTGTTAGTGTTGAAAAACCACTTTTCGCACTTGTGTTAGTGTTGAAAAACCACTTTTCCCACTTGTGTTAGTGTTGAAAAACCACTTTTCGCACTTGTGTTGGTGCAGGAAACCACTTTTGCACTTGTATTAGTGTGGAAAAAACACTTTTTGCACTTGTGATAGTGTTGAAAAACCACTTTTCGCACTTGTGTTAGTGTTGAAAAACCACATTTCGCACTTGTGTTAGTGTTGAAAAACCACGTTTCGCACTTGTGTTGGTGCAGGAAACCACTTTTGCACTTGTATTAGTGTGGAAAAAACACTTTTCGCACTTGTGTTAGTGTTGAAAAACCACTTTTTGCACTTGTCTTAGTGTTGAAAAACCACTTTTCGCACTTGTGTTAGTGTTGAAAAACCACTTTTCGCACATGTGTTGGTGCAGGAAAGCACTTTTGCACTTGTATTAGTGTGGAAAAAACACTTTTCGCACTTGTGTTAGTGTTGAAAAACCACTTTTCGCACTTGTGTTAGTGTTAAAAACCACTTTTCGCACTTGTGTTAGTGTTGAAAAACCACTTTTCGCACTTGTGTTAGTGTTGAAAAACCACTTTTTGCACTTGTGTTGGTGCAGGAAACCACTTTTGCACTTGTATTAGTGTGGAAAAAACACTTTTTGCACTTGTGATAGTGTTGAAAAACCACTTTTCGCACTTGTGTTAGTGTTGAAAAACCACTTTTCGCACTTGTGTTAGTGTTGAAAAACCACCTTTCGCACTTGTGTTGGTGCAGGAAACCACTTTTGCACTTGTATTAGTGTGGAAAAAACACTTTTCGCACTTGTGTTAGTGTTGAAAAACCACTTTTTGCACTTGTGTTAGTGTTGAAAAACCACTTTTCGCACTTGTGTTAGTGTTGAAAAACCACTTTTCGCACTTGTGTTGGTGCAGGAAACCACTTTTGCACTTGTATTAGTGTGGAAAAAACACTTTTTGCACTTGTGATAGTGTTGAAAAAGCACTTTTCGCACTTGTGTTGGTGCAGGAAACCACTTTTGCACTTGTATTAGTGTGGAAAAAACACTTTTCGCACTTGTGTTAGTGTTGAAAAACCACTTTTCACACTTGTGTTAGTGTTGAAAAACCACTTTTCGCACTTGTGTTAGTGTTGAAAAACCACTTTTTGCACTTGTGTTGGTGCAGGAAACCACTTTTGCACTTGTATTAGTGTGGAAAAAACACTTATTGAACTTGTGTTAGTGTTGAAAAACCACTTTTCGCACTTGTGTTAGTGTTGAAAAACCACTTTTCGCACTTGTGTTGGTGCAGGAAACCACTTTTGCACTTGTATTAGTGTGGAAAAAACACTTTTTGCACTTGTGATAGTGTTGAAAAACCACTTTTCGCACTTGTGTTAGTGTTGAAAAACCACATTTCGCACTTGTGTTAGTGTTGAAAAACCACTTTTCGCACTTGTGTTGGTGCAGGAAACCACTTTTGCACTTGTATTAGTGTGGAAAAAACACTTTTCGCACTTGTGATAGTGTTGAAAAACCACTTTTCGCACTTGTGTTAGTGTTGAAAAACCACTTTTCACACTTGTGTTGGTGCAGGAAACCACTTTTGCACTTGTATTAGTGTGGAAAAAACACTTTTTGCACTTGTGATAGTGTTGAAAAACCACTTTTCGCACTTGTGTTAGTGTTGAAAAACCACTTTTCGCACTTGTGTTAGTGTTGAAAAACCACTTTTCGCACTTGTGTTGGTGCAGGAAACCACTTTTGCACTTGTATTAGTGTGGAAAAAACACTTTTCGCACTTGTGTTAGTGTTGAAAAACCACTTTTTGCACTTGTGTTAGTGTTGAAAAACCACTTTTCGCACTTGTGTTAGTGTTGAAAAACCACTTTTCGCACTTATGTTGGTGCAGGAAACCACTTTTGCACTTGTATTAGTGTGGAAAAAACACTTTTTGCACTTGTGATAGTGTTGAAAAACCACTTTTCGCACTTGTGTTAGTGTTGAAAAACCACTTTTCGCACTTGTGTTAGTGTTGAAAAGCCACTTTTCACACTTGTGTTGGTGCAGGAAACCACTTTTGCACTTGTATTGGTGTGGAAAAAACACTTTTTGCACTTGTGATAGTGTTGAAAAACCACTTTTCGCACTTGTGATAGTGTTGAAAAACCACTTTTCGCACTTGTGTTAGTGTTGAAAAACCACTTTTCGCACTTGTGTTGGTGCAGGAAACCACTTTTGCACTTGTATTAGTGTGGAAAAAACACTTTTCGAACTTGTGTTAGTGTTTAAAAACCACTTTTCGCACTTATGTTAGTGTTGAAAAACCACTTTTCGCACTTGTGTTAGTGTTGAAAAACCACTTTTCGAACTTGTGTTAGTGTTTAAAAACCACTTTTCGCACTTGTGTTAGTGTTGAAAAACCACTTTTCGCACTTGTGTTAGTGTTGAAAAACCACTTTTCGCACTTGTGTTGGTGCAGGAAACCACTTTTGCACTTGTATTAGTGTGGAAAAAACACTTTTCGAACTTGTGTTAGTGTTGAAAAACCACTTTTCGCACTTGTGTTAGTGTTGAAAAACCACTTTTCCCACTTGTGTTAGTGTTGAAAAACCACTTTTCGCACTTGTGTTGGTGCAGGAAACCACTTTTGCACTTGTATTAGTGTGGAAAAAACACTTTTTGCACTTGTGATAGTGTTGAAAAACCACTTTTCGCACTTGTGTTAGTGTTGAAAAACCACATTTCGCACTTGTGTTAGTGTTGAAAAACCACGTTTCGCACTTGTGTTGGTGCAGGAAACCACTTTTGCACTTGTATTAGTGTGGAAAAAACACTTTTCGCACTTGTGTTAGTGTTGAAAAACCACTATTTGCACTTGTCTTAGTGTTGAAAAACCACTTTTCGCACTTGTGTTAGTGTTGAAAAACCACTTTTCGCACATGTGTTGGTGCAGGAAAGCACTTTTGCACTTGTATTAGTGTGGAAAAAACACTTTTCGCACTTGTGTTAGTGTTGAAAAACCACTTTTCGCACTTGTGTTAGTGTTAAAAACCACTTTTCGCACTTGTGTTAGTGTTGAAAAACCACTTTTCGCACTTGTGTTAGTGTTGAAAAACCACTTTTTGCACTTGTGTTGGTGCAGGAAACCACTTTTGCACTTGTATTAGTGTGGAAAAAACACTTTTTGCACTTGTGATAGTGTTGAAAAACCACTTTTCGCACTTGTGTTAGTGTCGAAAAACCACTTTTCACACTTGTGTTAGTGTTGAAAAACCACTTTTCACACTTGTGTTGGTGCAGGAAACCACTTTTGCACTTGTATTAGTGTGGAAAAAACACTTTTTGCACTTGTGATAGTGTTGAAAAACCACTTTTCGCACTTGTGGTAGTGTTGAAAAACCACTTTTCGCACTTGTGTTAGTGTTGAAAAACCACTTTTCGCACTTGTGTTGGTGCAGGAAACCACTTTTGCACTTGTATTAGTGTGGAAAAAATACTTTTCGAACTTGTGTTAGTGTTGAAAAACCACTTTTCGCACTTGTGTTAGTGTTGAAAAACCACTTTTCGCACTTGTGTTAGTGTTGAAAAACCACTTTTCGCACTTGTGTTGGTGCAGGAAACCACTTTTGCACTTGTATTAGTGTGGAAAAAACACTTTTTGCACTTGTGATAGTGTTGAAAAACCACTTTTCGCACTTGTGTTAGTGTTGAAAAACCACATTTCGCACCTGTGTTAGTGTTGAAAAACCACTTTTCGCACTTGCGTTGGTGCAGGAAACCACTTTTGCACTTGTATTAGTGTGGAAAAAACACTTTTCGCACTTGTGTTAGTGTTGAAAAACCACTTTTCGCACTTGTGTTAGTGTTGAAAAACCACTTTTCGCACTTGTGTTAGTGTTGAAAAACCACTTTTGGCACTTGTGTTGGTGCAGGAAACCACTTTTGCACTTGTATTAGTGTGGAAAAAACACTTTTCGCACTTGTGTTAGTGTTGAAAAACCACTTTTCGCACTTGTCTTAGTGTTGAAAAACCACTTTTCGCACTTGTGTTTGTGTTGAAAAACCACTTTTCGCACATGTGTGTGGTGCAGGAAACCACTTTTGCACTTGTATTAGTGTGGAAAAAACACTTTTCGCACTTGTGTTAGTGTTGAAAAACCACTTTTCGCACTTGTGTTAGTGTTGAAAAACCACTTTTCGCACTTGTGTTAGTGTTGAAAAACCACTTTTTACACTTGTGTTAGTGTTGAAAAACCACTTTTCGCACTTGTGTTAGTGTTGAAAAACCACTTTTCGCACTTGGGTTAGTGTTGAAAAACCACTTTTCGCACTTGGGTTAGTGTTGAAAAACCACTTTTTGCACTTGTATTAGTGTGGAAAAAACACTTTTTGCACTTGTGATGGTGTTGAAAAACCACTTTTCGCACTTGTGTTAGTGTTGAAAAACCACTTTTCACACTTGTGTTAGTGTTGAAAAACCACTTTTCGCACTTGTGTTGGTGCAGGAAACCAATTTTGCACTTGTATTAGTGTGGACAAAACACTTTTTGCACTTGTGTTGGTGTTGAAAAACCACTTTTCACACTTGTGTTAGTGTTGAAAATCCACTTTTCACACTTGTGTTAGTGTTGAAAAACCACTTTTCGCACTTGTGTTGGTGCAGGAAACCACTTTTGCACTTGTATTAGTGTGGAAAAAACACTTATCGCACTTGTGTTAGTGTTGAAAAACCACTTTTCGCACTTGTGTTGGTGCAGGAAACCACTTTTCGCACTTGTGTTAGTGTTGAAAAACCACTTTTCGCACTTGTGTTAGTGGCGGAAACCACTTTTGCACTTGTATTTGTGTGGAAAAAACACTTTTCGCACTTGTGTTAGTGTTGAAAAACCACTTTTTGCACTTGTGTTAGTGTTGAAAAACCACTTTTCGCACTTGTGTTAGTGTTGAAAAACCACTTTTAACACTTGTGTTAGTGTTGAAAAACCACTTTTGCACTTGTATTAGTGTGGAAAAAACACTTTTCGCACTTGTGTTAGTGTTGAAAAACCACTTTTCACACTTGTGTTGGTGCAGGAAACCACTTTTGCACTTGTATTAGTGTGGAAAAAACACTTTTCGCACTTGTGTTAGTGTTGAAAAACCACTTTTCGCAGTTGTGTTAGTGTTGAAAAACCACTTTTCCCACTTGTGTTAGTGTTGAAAAACCACTTTTCGCACTTGTGTTGGTGCAAGAAACCACTTTTGCACTTGTATTAGTGTGGAAAAAACACTTTTTGCACTTGTGATAGTGTTGAAAAACCACTTTTCGCACTTGTGTTAGTGTTGAAAAACCACTTTTCGCACTTGTGTTAGGGTTGAAAAACCATTTTGGCACTTGTGTTGGTGCCGGAAACCACTTTTGCACTTGTATTAGTGTGGAAAAAACACTTTTTGCACTTGTGATAGTGTTGAAAAACCACTTTTCGCACTTGTGTTAGTGTTGAAAAACCACATTTCGCACTTGTGTTAGTGTTGAAAAACCACTTTTCGCACTTGTGTTGGTGCAGGAAACCACTTTTGCACTTGTATTAGTGTGGAAAAAACACTTTTCGCACTTGTGTTAGTGTTGAAAAACCACTTTTCGCACTTGTGTTAGTGTTGAAAAACCACTTTTTGCACTTGTGTTAGTGTTGAAAAACCACTTATCGCACTTGTGTTGGTGCAGGAAACCACTTTTGCACTTGTATTAGTGTGGAAAAAACACTTTTTGCACTTGTATTAGTGTGGAAAAAACACTTTTCGCACTTGTGTTAGTGTTGAAAAACCACTTTTCGCACTTGTGTTAGTGTTGAAAAACCACTTTTCGCACTTGTGTTAGTGTTGAAAAACCACATTTCGCACTTGTGTTAGTGTTGAAAAACCACTTTTCGCACTTGTGTTGGTGCAGGAAACCACTTTTGTACTTGTATTAGTGTGGAAAAAACACTTTTTGCACTTGTGATATTGTTGAAAAACCTCTTTTCGCACTTGTGTTAGTGTTGAAAAACCACTTTTCACACTTGTGTTAGTGTTGAAAAACCACTTTTCGCACTTGTGTTAGTGTTGAAAAACCACATTTCGCACTTGTGTTAGTGTTGAAAAACCACTTTTCGCACTTGTGTTGGTGCAGGAACCACTTTTGCACTTGTATTAGTGTGGAAAAAACACTTTTTGCACTTGTGATATTGTTGAAAAAACACTTTTTGCAGTTGTGTTAGTGTCGAAAAACCACTTTTCACACTTGTGTTAGTGTTGAAAAACCACTTTTCACACTTGTGTTGGTGCAGGAAACCACTTTTGCACTTGTATTAGTGTGGAAAAAACACTTTTTGCACTTGTGATAGTGTTGAAAAACCACTTTTCGCACTTGTGGTAGTGTTGAAAAAACACTTTTCACACTTGTGTTAGTGTTGAAAAACCACTTTTCGCACTTGTGTTGGTGCAGGAAACCACTTTTGCACTTGTATTAGTGTGGAAAAAACACTTTTCGAACTTGTGTTAGTGTTGAAAAACCTCTTTTCGCACTTGTGTTAGTGTTGAAAAACCACTTTTCGCACTTGTGTTAGTGTTGAAAAACCACTTTTCGCACTTGTGTTAGGGTTGAAAAACCATTTTGGCACTTGTGTTGGTGCAGGAAACCACTTTTGCACTTGTATTAGTGTGGAAAAAACACTTTTCGCACTTGTGTTAGTGTTGAAAAACCACTTTTTGCACTTGTGTTAGTGTTGAAAAACCACATTTCGCACTTGTGTTAGTGTTGAAAAACCACGTTTCGCACTTGTGTTGGTGCAGGAAACCACTTTTGCACTTGTATTAGTGTGGAAAAAACACTTTTCGCACTTGTGTTAGTGTTGAAAAACAACTTTTCGCACTTGTGTTAGTGTTGAAAAACCACTTTTCGCACTTGTGTTGGTGCAGGAAACCACTTTTGCACTTGTATTAGTGTGGAAAAAACACTTTTTGCACTTGTGATAGTGTTGAAAAACCACTTTTCGCACTTGTGTTAGTGTTGAAAAACCACTTTTCGCACTTGTGTTAGTGTTGAAAAACCACTTTTCACACTTGTGTTGGTGCAGGAAACCACTTTTGCACTTGTATTAGTGTGGAAAAAACACTTTTTGCACTTGTGATAGTGTTGAAAAACCACTTTTCGCACTTGTGTTAGTGTTGAAAAACCACTTTTCGCACTTGTGTTAGTGTCGAAAAACCAATTTTCACACTTGTGTTAGTGTTGAAAAACCACTTTTCACACTTGTGTTGGTGCAGGAAACCACTTTTGCACTTGTATTAGTGTGGAAAAAACACTTTTTGCACTTGTGATAGTGTTGAAAAACCACTTTTCGCACTTGTGTTAGTGTTGAAAAACCACTTTTCGCACTTGTGTTGGTGCAGGAAACCACTTTTGCACTTGTATTAGTGTGGAAAAAACACTTTTCGCACTTGTGTTAGTGTTGAAAAACCACTTTTCGCAGTTGTGTTAGTGTTGAAAAACCACTTTTCCCACTTGTGTTAGTGTTGAAAAACCACTTTTCGCACTTGTGTTGGTGCAGGAAACCACTTTTGCACTTGTATTAGTGTGGAAAAAACACTTTTTGCACTTGTGATAGTGTTGAAAAACCACTTTTCGCACTTGTGTTAGTGTTGAAAAACCACTTTTCGCACTTGTGTTAGGGTTGAAAAACCATTTTGGCACTTGTGTTGGTGCAGGAAACCACTTTTGCACTTGTATTAGTGTGGAAAAAACACTTTTCGCACTTGTGTTAGTGTTGAAAAACCACTTTTTGCACTTGTGTTAGTGTTGAAAAACCACATTTCGCACTTGTGTTAGTGTTGAAAAACCACGTTTCGCATTTGTGTTGGTGCAGGAAACCACTTTTGCACTTGTATTAGTGTGGAAAAAACACTTTTCGCACTTGTGTTAGTGTTGAAAAACCACTTTTCGCACTTGTGTTAGTGTTGAAAAACAACTTTTCGCACTTGTGTTAGTGTTGAAAAACCACTTTTCGCACTTGTGTTGGTGCAGGAAACCACTTTTGCACTTGTATTAGTGTGGAAAAAACACTTTTTGCACTTGTGATAGTGTTGAAAAACCGCTTTTCGCACTTGTGTTAGTGTTGAAAAACCACTTTTTGCACTTGTGTTAGTGTTGAAAAACCACTTTTCACACTTGTGTTGGTGCAGGAAACCACTTTTGCACTTGTATTAGTGTGGAAAAAACACTTTTTGCACTTGTGATAGTGTTGAAAAACCACTTTTCGCACTTGTGTTAGTGTTGAAAAACCACTTTTCGCGCTTGTGTTAGTGTCGAAAAACCACTTTTCACACTTGTGTTAGTGTTGAAAAACCACTTTTCACACTTGTGTTGGTGCAGGAAACCACTTTTGCACTTGTATTAGTGTGGAAAAAACACTTTTTGCACTTGTGATAGTGTTGAAAAACCACTTTTCGCACTTGTGTTAGTGTTGAAAAACCACTTTTCGCACTTGTGTTAGTGTTGAAAAACCACTTTTCGCACTTGTGTTGGGGCAGGAAACCACTTTTGCACTTGTATTAGTGTGGAAAAAATACTTTTCGAACTTGTGTTAGTGTTGAAAAACCACTTTTCGCACTTGTGTTAGTGTTGAAAAACCACTTTTCGCACTTGTGTTAGTGTTGAAAAACCACTTTTCGCACTGGTGTTGGTGCAGGAAACCACTTTTGCACTTGTATTAGTGTGGAAAAAACACTTTTTGCACTTGTGTTAGTGTTGAAAAACCACTTTTCGCACTTGTGTTAGTGTTGAAAAACCACTTTTTGCACTTGTGTTAGTGTTGAAAAACCACTTTTCGCACTTGTGTTAGTGTTGAAAAACCACTTTTCGCACTTGGGTTAGTGTTGAAAAACCACTTTTTGCACTTGTATTAGTGTGGAAAAAACACTTTTTGCACTTGTGATGGTGTTGAAAAACCACTTTTTGCACTTGTGTTAGTGTTGAAAAACCACTTTTCACACTTGTGTTAGTGTTGAAAAACTACTTTTCGCACTTGTGTTGGTGCAGGAAACCAATTTTGCACTTGTATTAGTGTGGACAAAACACTTTTCGCACTTGTGTTAGTGTTGAAAAACCACTTTTCACACTTGTGTTAGTGTTGAAAATCCACTTTTCACACTTGTGTTAGTGTTGAAAAACCACTTTTCGCACTTGTGTTGGTGCAGGAAACCACTTTTGCACTTGTATTAGTGTGGAAAAAACACTTATCGCACTTGTGTTAGTGTTGAAAAACCACTTTTCGCACTTGTGTTGGTGCAGGAAACCACTTTTCGCACTTGTGTTAGTGTTGAAAAACCACTTTTCGCACTTGTGTTAGTGGAGGAAACCACTTTTGCACTTGTATTAGTGTGGAAAAAACACTTTTCGCACTTGTGTTAGTGTTGAAAAACCACTTTTTGCACTTGTGTTAGTGTTGAAAAACCACTTTTCGCACTTGTGTTAGTGTTGAAAAACCACTTTTCACACTTGTGTTAGTGTTGAAAAACCACTTTTGCACTTGTATTAGTGTGGAAAAAACACTTTTCGCACTTGTGTTAGTGTTGAAAAACCACTTTTCACACTTGTGTTGGTGCAGGAAACCACTTTTGCACTTGTATTAGTGTGGAAAAAACACTTTTCGCACTTGTGTTAGTGTTGAAAAACCACTTTTCGCAGTTGTGTTAGTGTTGAAAAACCACTTTTCCCACTTGTGTTAGTGTTGAAAAACCACTTTTCGCACTTGTGTTGGTGCAAGAAACCACTTTTGCACTTGTATTAGTGTGGAAAAAACACTTTTTGCACTTGTGATAGTGTTGAAAAACCACTTTTCGCACTTGTGTTAGTGTTGAAAAACCACTTTTCGCACTTGTGTTAGGGTTGAAAAACCATTTTGGCACTTGTGTTGGTGCAGGAAACCACTTTTGCACTTGTATTAGTGTGGAAAAAACACTTTTCGCACTTGTGTTAGTGTTGAAAAACCACTTTTTGCACTTGTCTTAGTGTTGAAAAACCACTTTTCGCACTTGTGTTAGTGTTGAAAAACCACTTTTCGCACATGTGTTGGTGCAGGAAACCACTTTTGCACTTGTATTAGTGTGGAAAAAACACTTTTCGCACTTGTGTTAGTGTTGAAAAACCACTTTTCGCACTTGTGTTAGTGTTGAAAAACCACTTTTCGCACTTGTGTTAGTGTTGAAAAACCACTTTTCGCACTTGTTTTAGTGTTGAAAAACCACTTTTCGCACTTGTGTTGGTGCAGGAAACCACTTTTGCACTTGTATTAGTGTGGAAAAAACACTTTTTGCACTTGTGATAGTGTTGAAAAACCACTTTTCGCACTTGTGTTAGTGTTGAAAAACCACTTTTCGCACTTGTGTTAGTGTTGAAAAACCACTTTTCGCACTTGTGTTGGTGCAGGAAACCACTTTTGCAATTGTATTAGTGTGGAAAAAACACTTTTCGCACTTGTGTTAGTGTTGAAAAACCACTTTTTGCACTTGTGTTAGTGTTGAAAAACCACTTTTCGCACTTGTGTTAGTGTTGAAAAACCACTTTTCGCACTTGTGTTGGTGCAGGAAACAACTTTTGCACTTGTATTAGTGTGGAAAAAACACTTTTTGCACTTGTGATATTGTTGAAAAACCTCTTTTCGCACTTGTGTTAGTGTTGAAAAACCACATTTCGCACTTGTGTTAGTGTTGAAAAACCACTTTTCGCACTTGTGTTAGTGTTGAAAAACCACATTTCGCACTTGTGTTAGTGTTGAAAAACCACTTTTCGCACTTGTGTTGGTGCAGGAAACCACTTTTGCACTTGTATTAGTGTGGAAAAAACACTTTTTGCACTTGTGATATTGTTGAAAAAACACTTTTTGCACTTGTGTTAGTGTCGAAAAACCACTTTTCACACTTGTGTTAGTGTTGAAAAACCACTTTTCGCACTTGTGTTAGTGTTGAAAAACCACATTTCGCACTTGTGTTAGTGTTGAAAAACCACTTTTCGCACTTGTGTTGGTGCAGGAACCACTTTTGCACTTGTATTAGTGTGGAAAAAACACTTTTTGCACTTGTGATATTGTTGAAAAAACACTTTTTGCAGTTGTGTTAGTGTCGAAAAACCACTTTTCACACTTGTGTTAGTGTTGAAAAACCACTTTTCACACTTGTGTTGGTGCAGGAAACCACTTTTGCACTTGTATTAGTGTGGAAAAAACACTTTTTGCACTTGTGATAGTGTTGAAAAACCACTTTTCGCACTTGTGGTAGTGTTGAAAAAACACTTTTCACACTTGTGTTAGTGTTGAAAAACCACTTTTCGCACTTGTGTTGGTGCAGGAAACCACTTTTGCACTTGTATTAGTGTGGAAAAAACACTTTTCGAACTTGTGTTAGTGTTGAAAAACCTCTTTTCGCACTTGTGTTAGTGTTGAAAAACCACTTTTCGCACTTGTGTTAGTGTTGAAAAACCACTTTTCGCACTTGTGTTAGGGTTGAAAAACCATTTTGGCACTTGTGTTGGTGCAGGAAACCACTTTTGCACTTGTATTAGTGTGGAAAAAACACTTTTCGCACTTGTGTTAGTGTTGAAAAACCACTTTTTGCACTTGTGTTAGTGTTGAAAAACCACATTTCGCACTTGTGTTAGTGTTGAAAAACCACGTTTCGCACTTGTGTTGGTGCAGGAAACCACTTTTGCACTTGTATTAGTGTGGAAAAAACACTTTTCGCACTTGTGTTAGTGTTGAAAAACAACTTTTCGCACTTGTGTTAGTGTTGAAAAACCACTTTTCGCACTTGTGTTGGTGCAGGAAACCACTTTTGCACTTGTATTAGTGTGGAAAAAACACTTTTTGCACTTGTGATAGTGTTGAAAAACCACTTTTCGCACTTGTGTTAGTGTTGAAAAACCACTTTTCGCACTTGTGTTAGTGTTGAAAAACCACTTTTCACACTTGTGTTGGTGCAGGAAACCACTTTTGCACTTGTATTAGTGTGGAAAAAACACTTTTTGCACTTGTGATAGTGTTGAAAAACCACTTTTCGCACTTGTGTTAGTGTTGAAAAACCACTTTTCGCACTTGTGTTAGTGTCGAAAAACCAATTTTCACACTTGTGTTAGTGTTGAAAAACCACTTTTCACACTTGTGTTGGTGCAGGAAACCACTTTTGCACTTGTATTAGTGTGGAAAAAACACTTTTTGCACTTGTGATAGTGTTGAAAAACCACTTTTCGCACTTGTGTTAGTGTTGAAAAACCACTTTTCGCACTTGTGTTGGTGCAGGAAACCACTTTTGCACTTGTATTAGTGTGGAAAAAACACTTTTCGCACTTGTGTTAGTGTTGAAAAACCACTTTTCGCAGTTGTGTTAGTGTTGAAAAACCACTTTTCCCACTTGTGTTAGTGTTGAAAAACCACTTTTCGCACTTGTGTTGGTGCAGGAAACCACTTTTGCACTTGTATTAGTGTGGAAAAAACACTTTTTGCACTTGTGATAGTGTTGAAAAACCACTTTTCGCACTTGTGTTAGTGTTGAAAAACCACTTTTCGCACTTGTGTTAGGGTTGAAAAACCATTTTGGCACTTGTGTTGGTGCAGGAAACCACTTTTGCACTTGTATTAGTGTGGAAAAAACACTTTTCGCACTTGTGTTAGTGTTGAAAAACCACTTTTTGCACTTGTGTTAGTGTTGAAAAACCACATTTCGCACTTGTGTTAGTGTTGAAAAACCACGTTTCGCATTTGTGTTGGTGCAGGAAACCACTTTTGCACTTGTATTAGTGTGGAAAAAACACTTTTCGCACTTGTGTTAGTGTTGAAAAACCACTTTTCGCACTTGTGTTAGTGTTGAAAAACAACTTTTCGCACTTGTGTTAGTGTTGAAAAACCACTTTTCGCACTTGTGTTGGTGCAGGAAACCACTTTTGCACTTGTATTAGTGTGGAAAAAACACTTTTTGCACTTGTGATAGTGTTGAAAAACCGCTTTTCGCACTTGTGTTAGTGTTGAAAAACCACTTTTTGCACTTGTGTTAGTGTTGAAAAACCACTTTTCACACTTGTGTTGGTGCAGGAAACCACTTTTGCACTTGTATTAGTGTGGAAAAAACACTTTTTGCACTTGTGATAGTGTTGAAAAACCACTTTTCGCACTTGTGTTAGTGTTGAAAAACCACTTTTCGCGCTTGTGTTAGTGTCGAAAAACCACTTTTCACACTTGTGTTAGTGTTGAAAAACCACTTTTCACACTTGTGTTGGTGCAGGAAACCACTTTTGCACTTGTATTAGTGTGGAAAAAACACTTTTTGCACTTGTGATAGTGTTGAAAAACCACTTTTCGCACTTGTGTTAGTGTTGAAAAACCACTTTTCGCACTTGTGTTAGTGTTGAAAAACCACTTTTCGCACTTGTGTTGGGGCAGGAAACCACTTTTGCACTTGTATTAGTGTGGAAAAAATACTTTTCGAACTTGTGTTAGTGTTGAAAAACCACTTTTCGCACTTGTGTTAGTGTTGAAAAACCACTTTTCGCACTTGTGTTAGTGTTGAAAAACCACTTTTCGCACTGGTGTTGGTGCAGGAAACCACTTTTGCACTTGTATTAGTGTGGAAAAAACACTTTTTGCACTTGTGATAGTGTTGAAAAACCACTTTTCGCACTTGTGTTAGTGTTGAAAAACCACATTTCGCACTTGTGTTAGTGTTGAAAAACCACTTTTCGCACTTGTGTTGGTGCAGGAAACCACTTTTGCACTTGTATTAGTGTGGAAAAAACACTTTTCGCACTTGTGTTAGTGTTGAAAAACCACTTTTCGCACTTGTGTTAGTGTTGAAAAACCACTTTTTGCACTTGTGTTAGTGTTGAAAAACCACTTATCGCACTTGTGTTGGTGCAGGAAACCACTTTTGCACTTGTATTAGTGTGGAAAAAACACTTTTTGCACTTGTATTAGTGTGGAAAAAACACTTTTCGCACTTGTGTTAGTGTTGAAAAACCACTTTTCGCACTTGTGTTAGTGTTGAAAAACCACTTTTCGCACTTGTGTTAGTGTTGAAAAACCACTTTTCGCACTTGTGTTAGTGTTGAAAAACCACTTTTCGCACTTGTGTTGGTGCAGGAAACCACTTTTGCACTTGTATTAGTGTGGAAAAAACACTTTTTGCACTTGTGATATTGTTGAAAAACCTCTTTTCGCACTTGTGTTAGTGTTGAAAAACCACATTTCGCACTTGTGTTAGTGTTGAAAAACCACTTTTCGCACTTGTGTTAGTGTTGAAAAACCACATTTCGCACTTGTGTTAGTGTTGAAAAACCACTTTTCGCACTTGTGTTGGTGCAGGAAACCACTTTTGCACTTGTATTAGTGTGGAAAAAACACTTTTTGCACTTGTGATATTGTTGAAAAAACACTTTTTGCACTTGTGTTAGTGTCGAAAAACCACTTTTCACACTTGTGTTAGTGTTGAAAAACCACTTTTCACACTTGTGTTGGTGCAGGAAACCACTTATGCACTTGTATTAGTGTGGAAAAAACACTTTTTGCACTTGTGATAGTGTTGAAAAACCACTTTTCGCACTTGTGGTAGTGTTGAAAAACCACTTTTCGCACTTGTGTTAGTGTTGAAAAACCACTTTTCGCACTTGTGTTGGTGCAGGAAACCACTTTTGCACTTGTATTAGTGTGGAAAAAACACTTTTCGAACTTGTGTTAGTGTTGAAAAACCACTTTTCGCACTTGTGTTAGTGTTGAAAAACCACTTTTCGCACTTGTGTTAGTGTTGAAAAACCACTTTTCGCACTTGTGTTGGTGCAGGAAACCACTTTTGCACTTGTATTAGTGTGGAAAAAACACTTTTTGCACTTGTGATAGTGTTGAAAAACCACTTTTCGCACTTGTGTTAGTGTTGAAAAACCACATTTCGCACTTGTGTTAGTGTTGAAAAACCACTTTTTGCACTTGCGTTGGTGCAGGAAACCACTTTTGCACTTGTATTAGTGTGGAAAAAACACTTTTCGCACTTGTGTTAGTGTTGAAAAACCACTTTTCACACTTGTGTTAGTGTTGAAAAACCACTTTTCGCACTTGTGTTAGTGTTGAAAAACCACTTTTGGCACTTGTGTTGGTGCAGGAAACCACTTTTGCACTTGTATTAGTGTGGAAAAAACACTTTTCGCACTTGTGTTAGTGTTGAAAAACCACTTTTCGCACTTGTCTTAGTGTTGAAAAACCACTTTTCGCACTTGTGTTTGTGTTGAAAAACCACTTTTCGCACATGTGTTGGTGCAGGAAACCACTTTTGCACTTGTATTAGTGTGGAAAAAACACTTTTCGCACTTGTGTTAGTGTTGAAAAACCACTTTTCGCACTTGTGTTAGTGTTGAAAAACCACTTTTCGCACTTGTGTTAGTGTTGAAAAACCACTTTTTGCACTTGTGTTAGTGTTGAAAAACCACTTTTCGCACTTGTGTTAGTGTTGAAAAACCACTTTTCGCACTTGGGTTAGTGTTGAAAAACCACTTTTTGCACTTGTATTAGTGTGGAAAAAACACTTTTTGCACTTGTGATGGTGTTGAAAAACCACTTTTTGCACTTGTGTTAGTGTTGAAAAACCACTTTTCACACTTGTGTTAGTGTTGAAAAACTACTTTTCGCACTTGTGTTGGTGCAGGAAACCAATTTTGCACTTGTATTAGTGTGGACAAAACACTTTTCGCACTTGTGTTAGTGTTGAAAAACCACTTTTCACACTTGTGTTAGTGTTGAAAATCCACTTTTCACACTTGTGTTAGTGTTGAAAAACCACTTTTCGCACTTGTGTTGGTGCAGGAAACCACTTTTGCACTTGTATTAGTGTGGAAAAAACACTTATCGCACTTGTGTTAGTGTTGAAAAACCACTTTTCGCACTTGTGTTGGTGCAGGAAACCACTTTTCGCACTTGTGTTAGTGTTGAAAAACCACTTTTCGCACTTGTGTTAGTGGAGGAAACCACTTTTGCACTTGTATTAGTGTGGAAAAAACACTTTTCGCACTTGTGTTAGTGTTGAAAAACCACTTTTTGCACTTGTGTTAGTGTTGAAAAACCACTTTTCGCACTTGTGTTAGTGTTGAAAAACCACTTTTCACACTTGTGTTAGTGTTGAAAAACCACTTTTGCACTTGTATTAGTGTGGAAAAAACACTTTTCGCACTTGTGTTAGTGTTGAAAAACCACTTTTCACACTTGTGTTGGTGCAGGAAACCACTTTTGCACTTGTATTAGTGTGGAAAAAACACTTTTCGCACTTGTGTTAGTGTTGAAAAACCACTTTTCGCAGTTGTGTTAGTGTTGAAAAACCACTTTTCCCACTTGTGTTAGTGTTGAAAAACCACTTTTCGCACTTGTGTTGGTGCAAGAAACCACTTTTGCACTTGTATTAGTGTGGAAAAAACACTTTTTGCACTTGTGATAGTGTTGAAAAACCACTTTTCGCACTTGTGTTAGTGTTGAAAAACCACTTTTCGCACTTGTGTTAGGGTTGAAAAACCATTTTGGCACTTGTGTTGGTGCAGGAAACCACTTTTGCACTTGTATTAGTGTGGAAAAAACACTTTTCGCACTTGTGTTAGTGTTGAAAAACCACTTTTTGCACTTGTCTTAGTGTTGAAAAACCACTTTTCGCACTTGTGTTAGTGTTGAAAAACCACTTTTCGCACATGTGTTGGTGCAGGAAACCACTTTTGCACTTGTATTAGTGTGGAAAAAACACTTTTCGCACTTGTGTTAGTGTTGAAAAACCACTTTTCGCACTTGTGTTAGTGTTGAAAAACCACTTTTCGCACTTGTGTTAGTGTTGAAAAACCACTTTTCGCACTTGTTTTAGTGTTGAAAAACCACTTTTCGCACTTGTGTTGGTGCAGGAAACCACTTTTGCACTTGTATTAGTGTGGAAAAAACACTTTTTGCACTTGTGATAGTGTTGAAAAACCACTTTTCGCACTTGTGTTAGTGTTGAAAAACCACTTTTCGCACTTGTGTTAGTGTTGAAAAACCACTTTTCGCACTTGTGTTGGTGCAGGAAACCACTTTTGCAATTGTATTAGTGTGGAAAAAACACTTTTCGCACTTGTGTTAGTGTTGAAAAACCACTTTTTGCACTTGTGTTAGTGTTGAAAAACCACTTTTCGCACTTGTGTTAGTGTTGAAAAACCACTTTTCGCACTTGTGTTGGTGCAGGAAACAACTTTTGCACTTGTATTAGTGTGGAAAAAACACTTTTTGCACTTGTGATATTGTTGAAAAACCTCTTTTCGCACTTGTGTTAGTGTTGAAAAACCACATTTCGCACTTGTGTTAGTGTTGAAAAACCACTTTTCGCACTTGTGTTAGTGTTGAAAAACCACATTTCGCACTTGTGTTAGTGTTGAAAAACCACTTTTCGCACTTGTGTTGGTGCAGGAAACCACTTTTGCACTTGTATTAGTGTGGAAAAAACACTTTTTGCACTTGTGATATTGTTGAAAAAACACTTTTTGCACTTGTGTTAGTGTCGAAAAACCACTTTTCACACTTGTGTTAGTGTTGAAAAACCACTTTTCACACTTGTGTTGGTGCAGGAAACCACTTTTGCACTGGTATTAGTGTGGAAAAAACACTTTTTGCACTTGTGATAGTGTTGAAAAACCACTTTTCGCACTTGTGGTAGTGTTGAAAAACCACTTTTCACACTTGTGTTAGTGTTGAAAAACCACTTTTCGCACTTGTGTTGGTGCAGGAAACCACTTTTGCACTTGTATTAGTGTGGAAAAAACACTTTTCGAACTTGTGTTAGTGTTGAAAAACCACTTTTCGCACTTGTGTTAGTGTTGAAAAACCACTTTTCGCACTTGTGTTAGTGTTGAAAAACCACTTTTCGCACTTGTGTTGGTGCAGGAAACCACTTTTGCACTTGTATTAGTGTGGAAAAAACACTTTTTGAACTTGTGATAGTGTTGAAAAACCACTTTTCGCACTTGTGTTAGTGTTGAAAAACCACATTTCGAACTTGTGTTAGTGTTGAAAAACCACTTTTCGCACTTGCGTTGGTGCAGGAAACCACTTTTGCACTTGTATTAGTGTGGAAAAAACACTTTTCGCACTTGTGTTAGTGTTGAAAAACCACTTTTCGCACTTGTGTTAGTGTTGAAAAACCACTTTTCGCACTTGTGTTAGTGTTGAAAAACCACTTTTGGCACTTGTGTTGGTGCAGGAAACCACTTTTGCACTTGTATTAGTGTGGAAAAAACACTTTTCGCACTTGTGTTAGTGTTGAAAAACCACTTTTCGCACTTGTCTTAGTGTTGAAAAACCACTTTTTGCACTTGTGTTTGTGTTGAAAAACCACTTTTCGCACATGTGTTGGTGCAGGAAACCACTTTTGCACTTGTATTAGTGTGGAAAAAACACTTTTCGCACTTGTGTTAGTGTTGAAAAACCACTTTTCGCACTTGTGTTAGTGTTGAAAAACCACTTTTCGCACTTGTGTTAGTGTTGAAAAACCACTTTTTGCACTTGTGTTAGTGTTGAAAAACCACTTTTCGCACTTGTGTTAGTGTTGAAAAACCACTTTTCGCACTTGGGTTAGTGTTGAAAAACCACTTTTTGCACTTGTATTAGTGTGGAAAAAACACTTTTTGCACTTGTGATGGTGTTGAAAAACCACTTTTTGCACTTGTGTTAGTGTTGAAAAACCACTTTTCACACTTGTGTTAGTGTTGAAAAACCACTTTTCGCACTTGTGTTGGTGCAGGAAACCAATTTTGCACTTGTATTAGTGTGGACAAAACACTTTTCGCACTTGTGTTAGTGTTGAAAAACCACTTTTCACACTTGTGTTAGTGTTGAAAATCCACTTTTCACACTTGTGTTAGTGTTGAAAAACCACTTTTCGCACTTGTGTTGGTGCAGGAAACCACTTTTGCACTTGTATTAGTGTGGAAAAAACACTTATCGCACTTGTGTTAGTGTTGAAAAACCACTTTTCGCACTTGTGTTGGTGCAGGAAACCACTTTTCGCACTTGTGTTAGTGTTGAAAAACCACTTTTCGCACTTGTGTTAGTGGAGGAAACCACTTTTGCACTTGTATTAGTGTGGAAAAAACACTTTTCGCACTTGTGTTAGTGTTGAAAAACCACTTTTTGCACTTGTGTTAGTGTTGAAAAACCACTTTTCGCACTTGTGTTAGTGTTGAAAAACCACTTTTCACACTTGTGTTAGTGTTGAAAAACCACTTTTGCACTTGTATTAGTGTGGAAAAAACACTTTTCGCACTTGTGTTAGTGTTGAAAAACCACTTTTCACACTTGTGTTGGTGCAGGAAACCACTTTTGCACTTGTATTAGTGTGGAAAAAACACTTTTCGCACTTGTGTTAGTGTTGAAAAACCACTTTTCGCAGTTGTGTTAGTGTTGAAAAACCACTTTTCCCACTTGTGTTAGTGTTGAAAAACCACTTTTCGCACTTGTGTTGGTGCAAGAAACCACTTTTGCACTTGTATTAGTGCGGAAAAAACACTTTTTGCACTTGTGATAGTGTTGAAAAACCACTTTTCGCACTTGTGTTAGTGTTGAAAAACCACTTTTCGCACTTGTGTTAGGGTTGAAAAACCATTTTGGCACTTGTGTTGGTGCAGGAAACCACTTTTGCACTTGTATTAGTGTGGAAAAAACACTTTTCGCACTTGTGTTAGTGTTGAAAAACCACTTTTTGCACTTGTCTTAGTGTTGAAAAACCACTTTTCGCACTTGTGTTAGTGTTGAAAAGCCACTTTTCGCACATGTGTTGGTGAAGGAAACCACTTTTGCACTTGTATTAGTGTGGAAAAAACACTTTTCGCACTTGTGTTAGTGTTGAAAAACCACTTTTCGCACTTGTGTTAGTGTTGAAAAACCACTTTTCGCACTTGTGTTAGTGTTGAAAAACCACTTTTCGCACTTGTTTTAGTGTTGAAAAACCACTTTTCGCACTTGTGTTGGTGCAGGAAACCACTTTTGCACTTGTATTAGTGTGGAAAAAACACTTTTTGCACTTGTGATAGTGTTGAAAAACCACTTTTCGCACTTGTGTTAGTGTTGAAAAACCACTTTTCGCACTTGTGTTAGTGTTGAAAAACCACTTTTCGCACTTGTGTTGGTGCAGGAAACCACTTTTGCACTTGTATTAGTGTGGAAAAAACACTTTTCGCACTTGTGTTAGTGTTGAAAAACCACTTTTTGCACTTGTGTTAGTGTTGAAAAACCACTTTTCGCACTTGTGTTAGTGTTGAAAAACCACTTTTCGCACTTGTGTTGGTGCAGGAAACAACTTTTGCACTTGTATTAGTGTGGAAAAAACACTTTTTGCACTTGTGATATTGTTGAAAAACCTCTTTTCGCACTTGTGTTAGTGTTGAAAAACCACATTTCGCACTTGTGTTAGTGTTGAAAAACCACTTTTCGCACTTGTGTTAGTGTTGAAAAACCACATTTCGCACTTGTGTTAGTGTTGAAAAACCACTTTTCGCACTTGTGTTGGTGCAGGAAACCACTTTTGCACTTGTATTAGTGTGGAAAAAACACTTTTTGCACTTGTGATATTGTTGAAAAAACACTTTTTGCACTTGTGTTAGTGTCGAAAAACCACTTTTCACACTTGTGTTAGTGTTGAAAAACCACTTTTCACACTTGTGTTGGTGCAGGAAACCACTTTTGCACTTGTATTAGTGTGGAAAAAACACTTTTTGCACTTGTGATAGTGTTGAAAAACCACTTTTCGCACTTGTGGTAGTGTTGAAAAACCACTTTTCGCACTTGTGTTAGTGTTGAAAAACCACTTTTCGCACTTGTGTTGGTGCAGGAAACCACTTTTGCACTTGTATTAGTGTGGAAAAAACACTTTTCGAACTTGTGTTAGTGTTGAAAAACCACTTTTCGCACTTGTGTTAGTGTTGAAAAACCACTTTTCGCACTTGTGTTAGTGTTGAAAAACCACTTTTCGCACTTGTGTTGGTGCAGGAAACCACTTTTGCACTTGTATTAGTGTGGAAAAAACACTTTTTGCACTTGTGATAGTGTTGAAAAACCACTTTTCGCACTTGTGTTAGTGTTGAAAAACCACATTTCGCACTTGTGTTAGTGTTGAAAAACCACTTTTTGCACTTGCGTTGGTGCAGGAAACCACTTTTGCACTTGTATTAGTGTGGAAAAAACACTTTTCGCACTTGTGTTAGTATTGAAAAACCACTTTTCGCACTTGTGTTAGTGTTGAAAAACCACTTTTCGCACTTGTGTTAGTGTTGAAAAACCACTTTTGGCACTTGTGTTGGTGCAGGAAACCACTTTTGCACTTGTATTAGTGTGGAAAAAACACTTTTCGCACTTGTGTTAGTGTTGAAAAACCACTTTTCGCACTTGTCTTAGTGTTGAAAAACCACTTTTCGCACTTGTGTTTGTGTTGAAAACCACTTTTCGCACATGTGTTGGTGCAGGAAACCACTTTTGCACTTGTATTAGTGTGGAAAAAACACTTTTCGCACTTGTGTTAGTGTTGAAAAACCACTTTTCGCACTTGTGTTAGTGTTGAAAAACCACTTTTCGCACTTGTGTTAGTGTTGAAAAACCACTTTTTGCACTTGTGTTAGTGTTGAAAAACCACTTTTCGCACTTGTGTTAGTGTTGAAAAACCACTTTTCGCACTTGGGTTAGTGTTGAAAAACCACTTTTTGCACTTGTATTAGTGTGGAAAAAACACTTTTTGCACTTGTGATGGTGTTGAAAAACCACTTTTCGCACTTGTGTTAGTGTTGAAAAACCATTTTCACACTTGTGTTAGTGTTGAAAAACCACTTTTCGCACTTGTGTTGGTGCAGGAAACCAATTTTGCACTTGTATTAGTGTGGACAAAACACTTTTCGCACTTGTGTTAGTGTTGAAAAACCACTTTTAACACTTGTGTTAGTGTTGAAAATCCACTTTTCACACTTGTGTTAGTGTTGAAAAACCACTTTTCGCACTTGTGTTGGTGCAGGAAACCACTTTTGCACTTGTATTAGTGTGGAAAAAACACTTATCGCACTTGTGTTAGTGTTGAAAAACCACTTTTCGCACTTGTGTTGGTGCAGGAAACCACTTTTTGCACTTGTGTTAGTGTTGAAAAACCACTTTTCGCACTTGTGTTAGTGGAGGAAACCACTTTTGCACTTGTATTAGTGTGGAAAAAACACTTTTCGCACTTGTGTTAGTGTTGAAAAACCACTTTTTGCACTTGTGTTAGTGTTGAAAAACCACTTTTCGCACTTGTGTTAGTGTTGAAAAACCACTTTTCACACTTGTGTTAGTGTTGAAAAACCACTTTTGCACTTGTATTAGTGTGGAAAAAACACTTTTCGCACTTGTGTTAGTGTTGAAAAACCACTTCTCACACTTGTGTTGGTGCAGGAAACCACTTTTGCACTTGTATTAGTGTGGAAAAAACACTTTTCGCACTTGTGTTAGTGTTGAAAACCACTTTTCGCAGTTGTGTTAGTGTTGAAAAACCACTTTTCCCACTTGTGTTAGTGTTGAAAAACCACTTTTCGCACTTGTGTTGGTGCAGGAAACCACTTTTGCACTTGTATTAGTTTGGAAAAAACACTTTTGCACTTGTGATAGTGTTGAAAAACCACTTTTCGCACTTGTGTTAGTGTTGAAAAACCACTTTTCGCACTTGTGTTAGGGTTGAAAAACCATTTTGGCACTTGTGTTGGTGCAGGAAACCACTTTTGCACTTGTATTAGTGTGGAAAAAACACTTTTCGCACTTGTGTTAGTGTTGAAAAACCACTTTTTGCACTTGTCTTAGTGTTGAAAAACCACTTTTCGCACTTGTGTTAGTGTTGAAAACCACTTTTCGCACTTGTGTTAGTGGAGGAAACCACTTTTGCACTTGTATTAGTGTGGAAAAAACACTTTTCGCACTTGTGTTAGTGTTGAAAAACCACTTTTTGCACTTGTGTTAGTGTTGAAAAACCACTTTTCGCACTTGTGTTAGTGTTGAAAACCCACTTTTCACACTTGTGTTAGTGTTGAAAAACCACTTTTGCACTTGTATTAGTGTGGAAAAACACTTTTCGCACTTGTGTTAGTGTTGAAAAACCACTTTTCACACTTGTGTTGGTGCAGGAAACCACTTTTGCACTTGTATTAGTGTGGAAAAAACACTTCGCACTTGTGTTGGGTTGAAAAACCACTTTTCGCAGTTGTGTTAGTGTTGAAAAACCACTTTTCCCACTTGTGTTAGTGTTGAAAAACCACTTTTCGCACTTGTGTTGGTGCAGGAAACCACTTTTGCACTTGTATTAGTGTGGAAAAAACACTTTTTGCACTTGTGATAGTGTTGAAAAACCACTTTTCGCACTTGTGTTAGTGTTGAAAAACCACTTTTCGCACTTGTGTTAGGGTTGAAAACCATTTTGGCACTTGTGTTGGTGCAGGAAACCACTTTTGCACTTGTATTAGTGTGGAAAAAACACTTTTCGCACTTGTGTTAGTGTTGAAAAACCACTTTTTGCACTTGTCTTAGTGTTGAAAAACCACTTTTCGCACTTGTGTTAGTGTTGAAAAACCACTTTTCGCACATGTGTTGGTGCAGGAAACCACTTTTGCACTTGTATTAGTGTGGAAAAAACACTTTTCGCACTTGTGTTAGTGTTGAAAAACCACTTTTTGCACTTGTGTTAGTGATGAAAAAACCACTTTTCGCACTTGTGTTAGTGTTGAAAAACCACTTTTCGCACTTGTTTTAGTGTTGAAAAACACTTTTCGCACTTGTGTTGGTGCAGGAAACCACTTTTGCACTTGTATTAGTGTGGAAAAAACACTTTTTGCACTTGTGATAGTGTTGAAAAACCACTTTTCGCACTTGTGTTAGTGTTGAAAAACCACTTTTCGCACTTGTGTTAGTGTTGAAAAACCACTTTTCGTACTTGTGTTGGTGCAGGAAACCACTTTTGCACTTGTATTAGTGTGGAAAAAACACTTTTCGCACTTGTGTTAGTGTTGAAAAACCACTTTTCGCACTTGTCTTAGTGTTGAAAAACCACTTTTCGCACTTGTGTTTGTGTTGAAAAACCACTTTTCGCACATGTGTTGGTGCAGGAAACCACTTTTGCACTTGTATTAGTGTGGAAAAAACACTTTTCGCACTTGTGTTAGTGTTGAAAAACCACTTTTCGCACTTGTGTTAGTGTTGAAAAACCACTTTTCGCACTTGTGTTAGTGTTGAAAAACCACTTTTTGCACTTGTGTTAGTGTTGAAAAACCACTTTTCGCACTTGTGTTAGTGTTGAAAAACCACTTTTCGCACTTGGGTTAGTGTTGAAAAACCACTTTTTGCACTTGTATTAGTGTGGAAAAAACACTTTTTGCACTTGTGATGGTGTTGAAAAACCACTTTTCGCACTTGTGTTAGTGTTGAAAAACCATTTTCACACTTGTGTTAGTGTTGAAAAACCACTTTTCGCACTTGTGTTGGTGCAGGAAACCAATTTTGCACTTGTATTAGTGTGGACAAAACACTTTTCGCACTTGTGTTAGTGTTGAAAAACCACTTTTAACACTTGTGTTAGTGTTGAAAATCCACTTTTCACACTTGTGTTAGTGTTGAAAAACCACTTTTCGCACTTGTGTTGGTGCAGGAAACCACTTTTGCACTTGTATTAGTGTGGAAAAAACACTTATCGCACTTGTGTTAGTGTTGAAAAACCACTTTTCGCACTTGTGTTGGTGCAGGAAACCACTTTTCGCACTTGTGTTAGTGTTGAAAAACCACTTTTCGCACTTGTGTTAGTGGAGGAAACCACTTTTGCACTTGTATTAGTGTGGAAAAAACACTTTTCGCACTTGTGTTAGTGTTGAAAAACCACTTTTTGCACTTGTGTTAGTGTTGAAAAACCACTTTTCGCACTTGTGTTAGTGTTGAAAAACCACTTTTCACACTTGTGTTAGTGTTGAAAAACCACTTTTGCACTTGTATTAGTGTGGAAAAAACACTTTTCGCACTTGTGTTAGTGTTGAAAAACCACTTCTCACACTTGTGTTGGTGCAGGAAACCACTTTTGCACTTGTATTAGTGTGGAAAAAACACTTTTCGCACTTGTGTTAGTGTTGAAAAACCACTTTTCGCAGTTGTGTTAGTGTTGAAAAACCACTTTTCCCACTTGTGTTAGTGTTGAAAAACCACTTTTCGCACTTGTGTTGGTGCAGGAAACCACTTTTGCACTTGTATTAGTTTGGAAAAAACACTTTTTGCACTTGTGATAGTGTTGAAAAACCACTTTTCGCACTTGTGTTAGTGTTGAAAAACCACTTTTCGCACTTGTGTTAGGGTTGAAAAACCATTTTGGCACTTGTGTTGGTGCAGGAAACCACTTTTGCACTTGTATTAGTGTGGAAAAAACACTTTTCGCACTTGTGTTAGTGTTGAAAAACCACTTTTTGCACTTGTCTTAGTGTTGAAAAACCACTTTTCGCACTTGTGTTAGTGTTGAAAAACCACTTTTCGCACTTGTGTTAGTGGAGGAAACCACTTTTGCACTTGTATTAGTGTGGAAAAAACACTTTTCGCACTTGTGTTAGTGTTGAAAAACCACTTTTTGCACTTGTGTTAGTGTTGAAAAACCACTTTTCGCACTTGTGTTAGTGTTGAAAACCCACTTTTCACACTTGTGTTAGTGTTGAAAAACCACTTTTGCACTTGTATTAGTGTGGAAAAAACACTTTTCGCACTTGTGTTAGTGTTGAAAAACCACTTTTCACACTTGTGTTGGTGCAGGAAACCACTTTTGCACTTGTATTAGTGTGGAAAAAACACTTCGCACTTGTGTTGGGTTGAAAAACCACTTTTCGCAGTTGTGTTAGTGTTGAAAAACCACTTTTCCCACTTGTGTTAGTGTTGAAAAACCACTTTTCGCACTTGTGTTGGTGCAGGAAACCACTTTTGCACTTGTATTAGTGTGGAAAAAACACTTTTTGCACTTGTGATAGTGTTGAAAAACCACTTTTCGCACTTGTGTTAGTGTTGAAAAACCACTTTTCGCACTTGTGTTAGGGTTGAAAAACCATTTTGGCACTTGTGTTGGTGCAGGAAACCACTTTTGCACTTGTATTAGTGTGGAAAAAACACTTTTCGCACTTGTGTTAGTGTTGAAAACCACTTTTTGCACTTGTCTTAGTGTTGAAAAACCACTTTTCGCACTTGTGTTAGTGTTGAAAAACCACTTTTCGCACATGTGTTGGTGCAGGAAACCACTTTTGCACTTGTATTAGTGTGGAAAAAACACTTTTCGCACTTGTGTTAGTGTTGAAAAACCACTTTTTGCACTTGTGTTAGTGATGAAAAAACCACTTTTCGCACTTGTGTTAGTGTTGAAAAACCACTTTTCGCACTTGTTTTAGTGTTGAAAACCACTTTTCGCACTTGTGTTGGTGCAGGAAACCACTTTGCACTTGTATTAGTGTGGAAAAAACACTTTTTGCACTTGTGATAGTGTTGAAAAACCACTTTTCGCACTTGTGTTAGTGTTGAAAAACCACTTTTCGCACTTGTGTTAGTGTTGAAAAACCACTTTTCGTACTTGTGTTGGTGCAGGAAACCACTTTTGCACTTGTATTAGTGTGGAAAAAACACTTTTCGCACTTGTGTTAGTGTTGAAAAACCACTTTTTGCACTTGTGTTAGTGTTGAAAAACCACTTTTCGCACTTGTGTTAGTGTTGAAAAACCACTTTTCGCACTTGTGTTGGTGCAGGAAACAACTTTTGCACTTGTATTAGTGTGGAAAAAACACTTTTTGCACTTGTGATAGTGTTGAAAAACCACTTTTCGCACTTGTGTTGGTGCAGTAAACCACTTTTGCACTTGTATTAGTGTGGAAAAAAACACTTTTTGCACTTGTGATAGTGTTGAAAAACCACTTTTCGCACTTGTGTTGGTGCAGGAAACCACTTTTGCACTTGTATTAGTGTGGAAAAAACACTTTTCGCACTTGTGTTAGTGTTGAAAAACCACTTTTCACACTTGTGTTAGTGTTGAAAAACCACTTTTCGCACTTGTGTTAGTGTTGAAAAACCACTTTTCGCACTTGTGTTGGTGCAGGAAACCACTTTTGCACTTGTATTAGTGTGGAAAAAACACTTATCGAACTTGTGTTAGTGTTGAAAAACCACTTTTCGCACTTGTGTTAGTGTTGAAAAACCACTTTTCGCACTTGTGTTGGTGCAGGAAACCACTTTTGCACTTGTATTAGTGTGGAAAAAACACTTTTTGCACTTGTGATAGTGTTGAAAAACCACTTTTCGCACTTGTGTTAGTGTTGAAAAACCATATTTCGCACTTGTGTTAGTGTTGAAAAACCACTTTTCGCACTTGTGTTGGTGCAGGAAACCACTTTTGCACTTGTATTAGTGTGGAAAAAACACTTTTCGCACTTGTGATAGTGTTGAAAAACCACTTTTCGCACTTGTGTTAGTGTTGAAAAACCACTTTTCACACTTGTGTTGGTGCAGGAAACCACTTTTGCACTTGTATTAGTGTGAAAAAACACTTTTTGCACTTGTGATAGTGTTGAAAAACCACTTTTCGCACTTGTGTTAGTGTTGAAAAACCACTTTTCGCACTTGTGTTAGTGTTGAAAAACCACTTTTCGCACTTGTGTTGGTGCAGGAAACCACTTTTGCACTTGTATTAGTGTGGAAAAAACACTTTTCGCACTTGTGTTAGTGTTGAAAAACCACTTTTTGCACTTGTGTTAGTGTTGAAAAACACTTTTCGCACTTGTGTTAGTGTTGAAAAACCACTTTTCGCACTTGTGTTGGTGCAGGAAACCACTTTTGCACTTGTATTAGTGTGGAAAAACACTTTTTGCACTTGTGATAGTGTGAAAAACCACTTTTCGCACTTGTGTTAGTGTTGAAAAAACACTTTTCGCACTTGTGTTAGTGTTGAAAAGCCACTTTTCACACTTGTGTTGGTGCAGGAAACCACTTTTGCACTTGTATTAGTGTGGAAAAAACACTTTTTGCACTTGTGATAGTGTTTAAAAACCACTTTTCGCACTTGTGTTAGTGTTGAAAAACCACTTTTCGCACTTGTGTTAGTGTTGAAAAACCACTTTTCGCACTTGTGTTGGTGCAGGAAACCACTTTTGCACTTGTATTAGTGTGGAAAAAACACTTTTCGAACTTGTGTTAGTGTTGAAAAACCACTTTTCGCACTTGTGTTAGTGTTGAAAAACCACTTTTCCCACTTGTGTTAGTGTTGAAAAACCACTTTTCGCACTTGTGTTGGTGCAGGAAACCACTTTTGCACTTGTATTAGTGTGGAAAAAACACTTTTTGCACTTGTGATAGTGTTGAAAAACCACTTTTCGCACTTGTGTTAGTGTTGAAAAACCACATTTCGCACTTGTGTTAGTGTTGAAAAACCACGTTTCGCACTTGTGTTGGTGCAGGAAACCACTTTTGCACTTGTATTAGTGTGGAAAAAACACTTTTCGCACTTGTGTTAGTGTTGAAAAACCACTTTTTGCACTTGTCTTAGTGTTGAAAAACCACTTTTCGCACTTGTGTTAGTGTTGAAAAACCACTTTTCGCACATGTGTTGGTGCAGGAAAGCACTTTTGCACTTGTATTAGTGTGGAAAAAACACTTTTCGCACTTGTGTTAGTGTTGAAAAACCACTTTTCGCACTTGTGTTAGTGTTAAAAACCACTTTTCGCACTTGTGTTAGTGTTGAAAAACCACTTTTCGCACTTGTGTTAGTGTTGAAAAACCACTTTTTGCACTTGTGTTGGTGCAGGAAACCACTTTTGCACTTGTATTAGTGTGGAAAAAACACTTTTTGCACTTGTGATAGTGTTGAAAAACCACTTTTCGCACTTGTGTTAGTGTTGAAAAACCACTTTTCGCACTTGTGTTAGTGTTGAAAAACCACCTTTCGCACTTGTGTTGGTGCAGGAAACCACTTTTGCACTTGTATTAGTGTGGAAAAAACACTTTTCGCACTTGTGTTAGTGTTGAAAAACCACTTTTTGCACTTGTGTTAGTGTTGAAAAACCACTTTTCGCACTTGTGTTAGTGTTGAAAAACCACTTTTCGCACTTGTGTTGGTGCAGGAAACCACTTTTGCACTTGTATTAGTGTGGAAAAAACACTTTTTGCACTTGTGATAGTGTTGAAAAAGCACTTTTCGCACTTGTGTTGGTGCAGGAAACCACTTTTGCACTTGTATTAGTGTGGAAAAAACACTTTTCGCACTTGTGTTAGTGTTGAAAAACCACTTTTCACACTTGTGTTAGTGTTGAAAAACCACTTTTCGCACTTGTGTTAGTGTTGAAAAACCACTTTTCGCACTTGTGTTGGTGCAGGAAACCACTTTTGCACTTGTATTAGTGTGGAAAAAACACTTATTGAACTTGTGTTAGTGTTGAAAAACCACTTTTCGCACTTGTGTTAGTGTTGAAAAACCACTTTTCGCACTTGTGTTGGTGCAGGAAACCACTTTTGCACTTGTATTAGTGTGGAAAAAACACTTTTTGCACTTGTGATAGTGTTGAAAAACCACTTTTCACACTTGTGTTGGTGCAGGAAACCACTTTTGCACTTGTATTAGTGTGGAAAAAACACTTATTGAACTTGTGTTAGTGTTGAAAAACCACTTTTCGCACTTGTGTTAGTGTTGAAAAACCACTTTTCACACTTGTGTTAGTGTTGAAAAACCACTTTTCGCACTTGTGTTAGTGTTGAAAAACCACATTTCGCACTTGTGTTAGTGTTGAAAAACCACTTTTCGCACTTGTGTTGGTGCAGGAAACCACTTTTGCACTTGTATTAGTGTGGAAAAAACACTTTTCGCACTTGTGATAGTGTTGAAAAACCACTTTTCGCACTTGTGTTAGTGTTGAAAAACCACTTTTCACACTTGTGTTGGTGCAGGAAACCACTTTTGCACTTGTATTAGTGTGGAAAAAACACTTTTTGCACTTGTGATAGTGTTGAAAAACCACTTTTCGCACTTGTGTTAGTGTTGAAAAACCACTTTTCGCACTTGTGTTAGTGTTGAAAAACCACTTTTCGCACTTGTGTTGGTGCAGGAAACCACTTTTGCACTTGTATTAGTGTGGAAAAAACACTTTTCGCACTTGTGTTAGTGTTGAAAAACCACTTTTTGCACTTGTGTTAGTGTTGAAAAACCACTTTTCGCACTTGTGTTAGTGTTGAAAAACCACTTTTCGCACTTATGTTGGTGCAGGAAACCACTTTTGCACTTGTATTAGTGTGGAAAAAACACTTTTTGCACTTGTGATAGTGTTGAAAAACCACTTTTCGCACTTGTGTTAGTGTTGAAAAACCACTTTTCGCACTTGTGTTAGTGTTGAAAAGCCACTTTTCACACTTGTGTTGGTGCAGGAAACCACTTTTGCACTTGTATTGGTGTGGAAAAAACACTTTTTGCACTTGTGATAGTGTTGAAAAACCACTTTTCGCACTTGTGATAGTGTTGAAAAACCACTTTTCGCACTTGTGTTAGTGTTGAAAAACCACTTTTCGCACTTGTGTTGGTGCAGGAAACCACTTTTGCACTTGTATTAGTGTGGAAAAAACACTTTTCGAACTTGTGTTAGTGTTTAAAAACCACTTTTCGCACTTGTGTTAGTGTTGAAAAACCACTTTTCGCACTTGTGTTAGTGTTGAAAAACCACTTTTCGAACTTGTGTTAGTGTTTAAAAACCACTTTTCGCACTTGTGTTAGTGTTGAAAAACCACTTTTCGCACTTGTGTTAGTGTTGAAAAACCACTTTTCGCACTTGTGTTGGTGCAGGAAACCACTTTTGCACTTGTATTAGTGTGGAAAAAACACTTTTCGAACTTGTGTTAGTGTTGAAAAACCACTTTTCGCACTTGTGTTAGTGTTGAAAAACCACTTTTCCCACTTGTGTTAGTGTTGAAAAACCACTTTTCGCACTTGTGTTGGTGCAGGAAACCACTTTTGCACTTGTATTAGTGTGGAAAAAACACTTTTTGCACTTGTGATAGTGTTGAAAAACCACTTTTCGCACTTGTGTTAGTGTTGAAAAACCACATTTCGCACTTGTGTTAGTGTTGAAAAACCACGTTTCGCACTTGTGTTGGTGCAGGAAACCACTTTTGCACTTGTATTAGTGTGGAAAAAACACTTTTCGCACTTGTGTTAGTGTTGAAAAACCACTTTTTGCACTTGTCTTAGTGTTGAAAAACCACTTTTCGCACTTGTGTTAGTGTTGAAAAACCACTTTTCGCACATGTGTTGGTGCAGGAAAGCACTTTTGCACTTGTATTAGTGTGGAAAAAACACTTTTCGCACTTGTGTTAGTGTTGAAAAACCACTTTTCGCACTTGTGTTAGTGTTAAAAACCACTTTTCGCACTTGTGTTAGTGTTGAAAAACCACTTTTCGCACTTGTGTTAGTGTTGAAAAACCACTTTTTGCACTTGTGTTGGTGCAGGAAACCACTTTTGCACTTGTATTAGTGTGGAAAAAACACTTTTTGCACTTGTGATAGTGTTGAAAAACCACTTTTCGCACTTGTGTTAGTGTTGAAAAACCACTTTTCGCACTTGTGTTAGTGTTGAAAAACCACCTTTCGCACTTGTGTTGGTGCAGGAAACCACTTTTGCACTTGTATTAGTGTGGAAAAAACACTTTTCGCACTTGTGTTAGTGTTGAAAAACCACTTTTTGCACTTGTGTTAGTGTTGAAAAACCACTTTTCGCACTTGTGTTAGTGTTGAAAAACCACTTTTCGCACTTGTGTTGGTGCAGGAAACCACTTTTGCACTTGTATTAGTGTGGAAAAAACACTTTTTGCACTTGTGTTGGTGCAGGAAACCACTTTTGCACTTGTATTAGTGTGGAAAAAACACTTTTTGCACTTGTGATGGTGTTGAAAAACCACTTTTCGCACTTGTGTTAGTGTTGAAAAACCACTTTTCACACTTGTGTTAGTGTTGAAAAACCACTTTTCACACTTGTGTTAGTGTTGAAAAACCACTTTTCGCACTTGTGTTGGTGCAGGAAACCACTTTTGCACTTGTATTAGTGTGGAAAAAACACTTATCGAACTTGTGTTAGTGTTGAAAAACCACTTTTCGCACTTGTGTTAGTGTTGAAAAACCACTTTTCGCACTTGTGTTGGTGCAGGAAACCACTTTTGCACTTGTATTAGTGTGGAAAAAACACTTTTTGCACTTGTGATAGTGTTGAAAAACCACTTTTCGCACTTGTGTTAGTGTTGAAAAACCACATTTCGCACTTGTGTTAGTGTTGAAAAACCACTTTTCGCACTTGTGTTGGTGCAGGAAACCACTTTTGCACTTGTATTAGTGTGGAAAAAACACTTTTCGCACTTGTGATAGTGTTGAAAAACCACTTTTCGCACTTGTGTTAGTGTTGAAAAACCACTTTTCACACTTGTGTTGGTGCAGGAAACCACTTTTGCACTTGTATTAGTGTGGAAAAAACACTTTTTGCACTTGTGATAGTGTTGAAAAACCACTTTTCGCACTTGTGTTAGTGTTGAAAAACCACATTTCGCACTTGTGTTAGTGTTGAAAAACCACTTTTCGCACTTGTGTTGGTGCAGGAAACCACTTTTGCACTTGTATTAGTGTGGAAAAAACACTTTTCGCACTTGTGTTAGTGTTGAAAAACCACTTTTTGCACTTGTGTTAGTGTTGAAAAACCACTTTTCGCACTTGTGTTAGTGTTGAAAAACCACTTTTCGCACTTGTATTGGTGCAGGAAACCACTTTTGCACTTGTATTAGTGTGGAAAAAACACTTTTTGCACTTGTGATAGTGTTGAAAAACCACTTTTCGCACTTGTGTTAGTGTTGAAAAACCACTTTTCGCACTTGTGTTAGTGTTGAAAAGCCACTTTTCACACTTGTGTTGGTGCAGGAAACCACTTTTGCACTTGTATTGGTGTGGAAAAAACACTTTTTGCACTTGTGATAGTGTTGAAAAACCACTTTTCGCACTTCTGATAGTGTTGAAAAACCACTTTTCGCACTTGTGTTAGTGTTGAAAAACCACTTTTCGCACTTGTGTTGGTGCAGGAAACCACTTTTGCACTTGTATTAGTGTGGAAAAAACACTTTTCGAACTTGTGTTAGTGTTGAAAAACCACTTTTCGCACTTGTGTTAGTGTTGAAAAACCACTTTTCGCACTTGTGTTAGTGTTGAAAAACCACTTTTCGCACTTGTGTTGGTGCAGGAAACCACTTTTGCACTTGTATTAGTGTGGAAAAACACTTTTTGCACTTGTGATAGTGTTGAAAAACCACTTTTCGCACTTGTGTTAGTGTTGAAAAACCACATTTCGCACTTGTGTTAGTGTTGAAAAACCACGTTTCGCACTTGTGTTGGTGCAGGAAACCACTTTTGCACTTGTATTAGTGTGGAAAAAACACTTTTCGCACTTGTGTTAGTGTTGAAAAAACACTTTTCGGACTTGTGTTAGTGTTGAAAAACCACTTTTCGCACTTGTGTTAGTGTTGAAAACCACTTTTCGCACTGGTGTTGGTGCAGGAAACCACTTTTGCACTTGTATTAGTGTGGAAAAAACACTTTTCGCACTTGTGTTAGTGTTGAAAAACCACTTTTCGCACTTGTGTTAGTGTTGAAAAACCACTTTTCGCACTTGTGTTGGTGCAGGAAACCACTTTTGCACTTGTATTAGTGTGGAAAAAACACTTTTCGCACTTGTGTTAGTGTTGAAAAACCACTTTTTGCACTTGTGTTAGTGTTGAAAAACCACTTTTCGCACTTGTGTTGGTGCAGGAAACCACTTTTGCACTTGTATTAGTGTGGAAAAAACACTTTTTGCACTTGTGATAGTGTTGAAAAACGACTTTTCGCACTTGTGTTAGTGTTGAAAAACCACTTTTCGCACTTGTGTTGGTGCAGGAAACCACTTTTGCACTTGTATTAGTGTGGAAAAAACACTTTTTGCACTTGTGATGGTGTTGAAAAACCACTTTTCGCACTTGTGTTAGTGTTGAAAAACCACTTTTCACACTTGTGTTAGTGTTGAAAAACCACTTTTCACACTTGTGTTAGTGTTGAAAAACCACTTTTCGCACTTGTGTTGGTGCAGGAAACCACTTTTGCACTTGTATTAGTGTGGAAAAAACACTTATCGCACTTGTGTTAGTGTTGAAAAACCACTTTTCGCACTTGTGTTAGTGTTGAAAAACCACTTTTCGCACTTGTGTTAGTGTTGAAAACCACTTTTCGCACTTGTGTTAGTGTTGAAAAACCACTTTTCGCACTTGTGTTGGTGGAGGAAACCACTTTTGCACTTGTATTAGTGTGGAAAAAACACTTTTCGCACTTGTGTTAGTGTTGAAAAACCACTTTTTGCACTTGTGTTAGTGTTGAAAAACCACTTTTCGCACTTGTGTTAGTGTTGAAAAACCACTTTTTGCACTTGTGTTGGTGCAGGAAACCACTTTTGCACTTGTATTCGTGTGGAAAAAACACTTTTCGCACTTGTGTTAGTGTTGAAAATCCACTTTTCGCAGTTGTGTTAGTGTTGAAAAACCACTTTTCCCACTTGTGTTAGTGTTGAAAAACCACTTTTCGCACTTGTGTTGGTGCAGGAAACCACTTTTGCACTTGTATTAGTGTGGAAAAAACACTTTTTGCACTTGTGATAGTGTTGAAAACCCACTTTTCGCACTTGTGTTAGTGTTGAAAAACCACATTTCGCACTTGTGTTAGTGTTGAAAAACCACGTTTCGCACTTGTGTTGGTGCAGGAAACCACTTTTGCACTTGTATTAGTGTGGAAAAAACACTTTTCGCACTTGTGTTAGTGTTGAAAAACCACTTTTCGCACTTGTGTTAGTGTTGAAAAACCACTTTTCGCACTTGTGTTAGTGTTGAAAACCACTTTTCGCACTTGTGTTGGTGCAGGAAACCACTTTTGCACTTGTATTAGTGTGGAAAAAACACTTTTCGCACTTGTGTTAGTGTTGAAAAACCACTTTTCGCACTTGTGTTAGTGTTGAAAAACCACTTTTCGCACTTGTGTTACTGTTGAAAAACCACTTTTCGCACTTGTGTTGGTGCAGGAAACCACTTTTGCACTTGTATTAGTGTGGAAAAAACACTTTTCGCGCTTGTGTTAGTGTTGAAAAACCACTTTTTGCACTTGTGTTAGTGTTGAAAAACCACTTTTCGCACTTGTGTTGGTGCAGGAAACCACTTTTGCACTTGTATTAGTGTGGAAAAAACACTTTTTGCACTTGTGATAGTGTTGAAAAACGACTTTTCGCACTTGTGTTAGTGTTGAAAAACCACTTTTCGCACTTGTGTTGGTGCAGGAAACCACTTTTGCACTTGTATTAGTGTGGAAAAAACACTTTTTGCACTTGTGATGGTGTTGAAAAACCACTTTTCGCACTTGTGTTAGTGTTGAAAAACCACTTTTCACACTTGTGTTAGTGTTGAAAAACCACTTTTCGCACTTGTGTTGGTGCAGGAAACCAATTTTGCACTTGTATTAGTGTGGACAAAACACTTTTCGCACTTGTGTTAGTGTTGAAAAACCACTTTTCACACTTGTGTTAGTGTTGAAAAACCACTTTTCACACTTGTGTTAGTGTTGAAAAACCACTTTTCGCACTTGTGTTGGTGCAGGAAACCACTTTTGCACTTGTATTAGTGTGGAAAAAACACTTATCGCACTTGTGTTAGTGTTGAAAAACCACTTTTCGCACTTGTGTTAGTGTTGAAAAACCACTTTTCGCACTTGTGTTAGTGTTGAAAAACCACTTTTCGCACTTGTGTTGGTGCAGGAAACCACTTTTGCACTTGTATTAGTGTGGAAAAAACACTTTTTGCACTTGTGATAGTGTTGAAAAACCACTTTCGCACTTGTGTTAGTGTTGAAAAACCACATTTCGCACTTGTGTTAGTGTTGAAAAACCACGTTTCGCACTTGTGTTGGTGCAGGAAACCACTTTTGCACTTGTATTAGTGTGGAAAAAACACTTTTCGCACTTGTGTTAGTGTTGAAAAACCACTTTTCGGACTTGTGTTAGTGTTGAAAAACCACTTTTCGCACTTGTGTTAGTGTTGAAAACCACTTTTCGCACTGGTGTTGGTGCAGGAAACCACTTTTGCACTTGTATTAGTGTGGAAAAAACACTTTTCGCACTTGTGTTAGTGTTGAAAAACCACTTTTCGCACTTGTGTTAGTGTTGAAAAACCACTTTTCGCACTTGTGTTACTGTTGAAAAACCACTTTTCGCACTTGTGTTGGTGCAGGAAACCACTTTTGCACTTGTATTAGTGTGGAAAAAACACTTTTCGCACTTGTGTTAGTGTTGAAAAACCACTTTTTGCACTTGTGTTAGTGTTGAAAAACCACTTTTCGCACTTGTGTTGGTGCAGGAAACCACTTTTGCACTTGTATTAGTGTGGAAAAAACACTTTTTGCACTTGTGATAGTGTTGAAAAACGACTTTTCGCACTTGTGTTAGTGTTGAAAAACCACTTTTCGCACTTGTGTTGGTGCAGGAAACCACTTTTGCACTTGTATTAGTGTGGAAAAAACACTTTTTGCACTTGTGATGGTGTTGAAAAACCACTTTTCGCACTTGTGTTAGTGTTGAAAAACCACTTTTCACACTTGTGTTAGTGTTGAAAAACCACTTTTCACACTTGTGTTAGTGTTGAAAAACCACTTTTCGCACTTGTGTTGGTGCAGGAAACCACTTTTGCACTTGTATTAGTGTGGAAAAAACACTTTTCGCACTTGTGTTAGTGTTGAAAAACCACTTTTCGCACTTGTGTTAGTGTTGAAAAACCACTTTTCGCACTTGTGTTACTGTTGAAAAACCACTTTTCGCACTTGTGTTGGTGCAGGAAACCACTTTTGCACTTGTATTAGTGTGGAAAAAACACTTTTCGCGCTTGTGTTAGTGTTGAAAAACCACTTTTTGCACTTGTGTTAGTGTTGAAAAACCACTTTTCGCACTTGTGTTGGTGCAGGAAACCACTTTTGCACTTGTATTAGTGTGGAAAAAACACTTTTTGCACTTGTGATAGTGTTGAAAAACGACTTTTCGCACTTGTGTTAGTGTTGAAAAACCACTTTTCGCACTTGTGTTGGTGCAGGAAACCACTTTTGCACTTGTATTAGTGTGGAAAAAAACACTTTTTGCACTTGTGATGGTGTTGAAAAACCACTTTTCGCACTTGTGTTAGTGTTGAAAAACCACTTTTCACACTTGTGTTAGTGTTGAAAAACCACTTTTCGCACTTGTGTTGGTGCAGGAAACCAATTTTGCACTTGTATTAGTGTGGACAAAACACTTTTCGCACTTGTGTTAGTGTTGAAAAACCACTTTTCACACTTGTGTTAGTGTTGAAAAACCACTTTTCACACTTGTGTTAGTGTTGAAAAACCACTTTTCGCACTTGTGTTGGTGCAGGAAACCACTTTTGCACTTGTATTAGTGTGGAAAAAACACTTATCGCACTTGTGTTAGTGTTGAAAAACCACTTTTCGCACTTGTGTTAGTGTTGAAAAACCACTTTTCGCACTTGTGTTAGTGTTGAAAAACCACTTTTCGCACTTGTGTTGGTGCAGGAAACCACTTTTGCACTTGTATTAGTGTGGAAAAAACACTTTTTGCACTTGTGATAGTGTTGAAAAACCACTTTCGCACTTGTGTTAGTGTTGAAAAACCACATTTCGCACTTGTGTTAGTGTTGAAAAACCACGTTTCGCACTTGTGTTGGTGCAGGAAACCACTTTTGCACTTGTATTAGTGTGGAAAAAACACTTTTCGCACTTGTGTTAGTGTTGAAAAACCACTTTTCGGACTTGTGTTAGTGTTGAAAAACCACTTTTCGCACTTGTGTTAGTGTTGAAAACCACTTTTCGCACTGGTGTTGGTGCAGGAAACCACTTTTGCACTTGTATTAGTGTGGAAAAAACACTTTTCGCACTTGTGTTAGTGTTGAAAAACCACTTTTCGCACTTGTGTTAGTGTTGAAAAACCACTTTTCGCACTTGTGTTACTGTTGAAAAACCACTTTTCGCACTTGTGTTGGTGCAGGAAACCACTTTTGCACTTGTATTAGTGTGGAAAAAACACTTTTCGCACTTGTGTTAGTGTTGAAAAACCACTTTTTGCACTTGTGTTAGTGTTGAAAAACCACTTTTCGCACTTGTGTTGGTGCAGGAAACCACTTTTGCACTTGTATTAGTGTGGAAAAAACACTTTTTGCACTTGTGATAGTGTTGAAAAACGACTTTTCGCACTTG
Source organism: Myxine glutinosa (assembly GCF_964187855.1). Lineage (NCBI taxonomy): Eukaryota > Metazoa > Chordata > Myxini > Myxiniformes > Myxinidae > Myxine > Myxine glutinosa. The sequence goes on from NW_027617098.1 coordinate 124,240, forward strand.
TGTTAGTGTTGAAAAACCACTTTTCGCACTTGTGTTGGTGCAGGAAACCACTTTTGCACTTGTATTAGTGTGGAAAAAACACTTTTTGCACTTGTGATGGTGTTGAAAAACCACTTTTCGCACTTGTGTTAGTGTTGAAAAACCACTTTTCACACTTGTGTTAGTGTTGAAAAACCACTTTTCACACTTGTGTTAGTGTTGAAAAACCACTTTTCGCACTTGTGTTGGTGCAGGAAACCACTTTTGCACTTGTATTAGTGTGGAAAAAACACTTATCGCACTTGTGTTAGTGTTGAAAAACCACTTTTCGCACTTGTGTTAGTGTTGAAAAACCACTTTTCGCACTTGTGTTAGTGTTGAAAAACCACTTTTCGCACTTGTGTTGGTGGAGGAAACCACTTTTGCACTTGTATTAGTGTGGAAAAAACACTTTTCGCACTTGTGTTAGTGTTGAAAAACCACTTTTTGCACTTGTGTTAGTGTTGAAAAACCACTTTTCGCACTTGTGTTAGTGTTGAAAAACCACTTTTTGCACTTGTGTTGGTGCAGGAAACCACTTTTGCACTTGTATTCGTGTGGAAAAAACACTTTTCGCACTTGTGTTAGTGTTGAAAAACCACTTTTCGCAGTTGTGTTAGTGTTGAAAAACCACTTTTCCCACTTGTGTTAGTGTTGAAAAACCACTTTTCGCACTTGTGTTGGTGCAGGAAACCACTTTTGCACTTGTATTAGTGTGGAAAAAACACTTTTTGCACTTGTGATAGTGTTGAAAAACCACTTTTCGCACATGTGTTAGTGTTGAAAAACCACATTTCGCACTTGTGTTAGTGTTGAAAAACCACGTTTCGCACTTGTGTTGGTGCAGGAAACCACTTTTGCACTTGTATTAGTGTGGAAAAAACACTTTTCGCACTTGTGTTAGTGTTGAAAAACTACTTTTCGCACTTGTGTTAGTGTTGAAAAACCACTTTTCGCACTTGTGTTAGTGTTGAAAACCACTTTTCGCACTTGTGTTGGTGCAGGAAACCACTTTTGCACTTGTATTAGTGTGGAAAAAACACTTTTCGCACTTGTGTTAGTGTTGAAAAACCACTTTTCGCACTTGTGTTAGTGTTGAAAAACCACTTTTCGCACTTGTGTTACTGTTGAAAAACCACTTTTCGCACTTGTGTTGGTGCAGGAAACCACTTTTGCACTTGTATTAGTGTGGAAAAAACACTTTTCGCACTTGTGTTAGTGTTGAAAAACCACTTTTTGCACTTGTGTTAGTGTTGAAAAACCACTTTTCGCACTTGTGTTGGTGCAGGAAACCACTTTTGCACTTGTATTAGTGTGGAAAAAACACTTTTTGCACTTGTGATAGTGTTGAAAAACGACTTTTCGCACTTGTGTTAGTGTTGAAAAACCACTTTTCGCACTTGTGTTGGTGCAGGAAACCACTTTTGCACTTGTATTAGTGTGGAAAAAACACTTTTTGCACTTGTGATGGTGTTGAAAAACCACTTTTTGCACTTGTGTTAGTGTTGAAAAACCACTTTTCACACTTGTGTTAGTGTTGAAAAACCACTTTTCGCACTTGTGTTGGTGCAGGAAACCAATTTTGCACTTGTATTAGTGTGGACAAAACACTTTTCGCACTTGTGTTAGTGTTGAAAAACCACTTTTCACACTTGTGTTAGTGTTGAAAAACCACTTTTCACACTTGTGTTAGTGTTGAAAAACCACTTTTCGCACTTGTGTTGGTGCAGGAAACCACTTTTGCACTTGTATTAGTGTGGAAAAAACACTTATCGCACTTGTGTTAGTGTTGAAAAACCACTTTTCGCACTTGTGTTAGTGTTGAAAAACCACTTTTCGCACTTGTGTTAGTGTTGAAAAACCACTTTTCGCACTTGTGTTGGTGGAGGAAACCACTTTTGCACTTGTATTAGTGTGGAAAAAACACTTTTCGCGCTTGTGTTAGTGTTGAAAAACCACTTTTCGCACTTGTGTTAGTGTTGAAAAACCACTTTTTGCACTTGTGTTGGTGCAGGAAACCACTTTTGCACTTGTATTCGTGTGGAAAAAACACTTTTCGCACTTGTGTTAGTGTTGAAAAACCACTTTTCGCAGTTGTGTTAGTGTTGAAAAACCACTTTTCCCACTTGTGTTAGTGTTGAAAAACCACTTTTCGCACTTGTGTTGGTGCAGGAAACCACTTTTGCACTTTTATTAGTGTGGAAAAAACACTTTTTGCACTTGTGATAGTGTTGAAAAACCACTTTTCGCACTTGTGTTAGGGTTGAAAAACCACTTTTGGCACTTGTGTTGGTGCAGGAAACCACTTTTGCACTTGTATTAGTGTGGAAAAAACACTTTTCGCACTTGTGTTAGTGTTGAAAAACCACTTTTTGCACTTGTCTTAGTGTTGAAAAACCACTTTTCGCACTTGTGTTAGTGTTGAAAAACCACTTTTCGCAAATGTGTTGGTGCAGGAAACCACTTTTGCACTTGTATTAGTGTGGAAAAAACACTTTTTGCACTTGTGTTAGTGTTGAAAAACCACTTTTCGCACTTGTGTTAGTGTTGAAAAACCACTTTTCGCACTTGTGTTAGTGTTGAAAAACCACTTTTCGCACTTGTGTTAGTGTTGAAAAACCACTTTTCGCACTTGTGTTGGTGCAGGAAACCACTTTTGCACTTGTATTAGTGTGGAAAAAACACTTTTTGCACTTGTGATAGTGTTGAAAAACCACTTTTCGCACTTGTGTTAGTGTTGAAAAACCACTTTTCGCACTTGTCTTAGTGTTGAAAAACCACTTTTCGCACTTGTGTTAGTGTTGAAAAACCACTTTTCGCACATGTGTTGGTGCAGGAAACCACTTTTGCACTTGTATTAGTGTGGAAAAAACACTTTTCGCACTTGTGTTAGTGTTGAAAAACCACTTTTCGCACTTGTGTTAGTGTTGAAAAACCACTTTTCGCACTTGTGTTAGTGTTGAAAAACCACTTTTCGCACTTGTGTTAGTGTTGAAAAACCACTTTTCGCACTTGTGTTAGTGTTGAAAAACCACTTTTCGCACTTGGGTTGGTGCAGGAAACCACTTTTGCACTTGTATTAGTGTGGAAAAAACACTTTTTGCACTTGTGATGGTGTTGAAAAACCACTTTTCGCACTTGTGTTAGTGTTGAAAAACCACTTTTCACACTTGTGTTAGTGTTGAAAAACCACTTTTCGCACTTGTGTTGGTGCAGGAAACCAATTTTGCACTTGTATTAGTGTGGACAAAACACTTTTCGCACTTGTGTTAGTGTTGAAAAACCACTTTTCACACTTGTGTTAGTGTTGAAAATCCACTTTTCACACTTGTGTTAGTGTTGAAAAACCACTTTTCGCACTTGTGTTGGTGCAGGAAACCACTTTTGCACTTGTATTAGTGTGGAAAAAACACTTATCGCACTTGTGTTAGTGTTGAAAAACCACTTTTCGCACTTGTGTTAGTGTTGAAAAACCACTTTTCGCACTTGTGTTAGTGTTGAAAAACCACTTTTCGCACTTGTGTTAGTGGAGGAAACCACTTTTGCACTTGTATTAGTGTGGAAAAAACACTTTTCGCACTTGTGTTAGTGTTGAAAAACCACTTTTTGCACTTGTGTTAGTGTTGAAAAACCACTTTTCGCACTTGTGTTAGTGTTGAAAAACCACTTTTCGCACTTGTGTTGGTGCAGGAAACCACTTTTGCACTTGTATTAGTGTGGAAAAAACACTTTTCGCACTTGTGTTAGTGTTGAAAAACCACTTTTCGCAGTTGTGTTAGTGTTGAAAAACCACTTTTCCCACTTGTGTTAGTGTTGAAAAACCACTTTTCGCACTTGTGTTGGTGCAGGAAACCACTTTTGCACTTGTATTAGTGGGGTAAAAAACACTTTTTGCACTTGTGATAGTGTTGAAAAACCACTTTTCGCACTTGTGTTAGTGTTGAAAAACCACTTTTCGCACTTGTGTTAGGGTTGAAAAACCATTTTGGCACGTGTGTTGGTGCAGGAAACCACTTTTGCACTTGTATTAGTGTGGAAAAAACACTTTTCGCACTTGTGTTAGTGTTGAAAAACCACTTTTTGCACTTGTCTTAGTGTTGAAAAACCACTTTTCGCACTTGTGTTAATGTTGAAAAACCACTTTTCGCACATGTGTTGGTGCAGGAAACCACTTTTGCACTTGTATTAGTGTGGAAAAAACACTTTTCGCACTTGTGTTAGTGTTGAAAAACCACTTTTCGCAATTGTGTTAGTGTTGAAAAACCACTTTTCGCACTTGTGTTAGTGTTGAAAAACCACTTTTCGCACTTGTGTTAGTGTTGAAAAACCACTTTTCGCACTTGTGTTGGTGCAGGAAACCACTTTTGCACTTGTATTAGTGTGGAAAAAACACTTTTTGCACTTGTGATAGTGTTGAAAAACCACTTTTCGCACTTGTGTTAGTGTTGAAAAACCACTTTTCGCACTTGTGTTAGTGTTGAAAAACCACTTTTCGCACTTGTGTTGGTGCAGGAAACCACTTTTGCACTTGTATTAGTGTGGAAAAAACACTTTTCGCACTTGTGTTAGTGTTGAAAAACCACTTTTTGCACTTGTGTTAGTGTTGAAAAACCACTTTTCGCACTTGTGTTGGTGCAGGAAACCACTTTTGCACTTGTATTAGTGTGGAAAAAACACTTTTTGCACTTGTGATAGTGTTGAAAAACCACTTTTCGCACTTGTGTTAGTGTTGAAAAACCACTTTTCGCACTTGTGTTGGTGCAGGAAACCACTTTTGCACTTGTATTAGTGTGGAAAAAACACTTTTCGCACTTGTGTTAGTGTTGAAAAACCACTTTTTGCACTTGTGTTAGTGTTGAAAAACCACTTTTCGCACTTGTGTTGGTGCAGGAAACCACTTTTGCACTTGTATTAGTGTGGAAAAAACACTTTTTGCACTTGTGATAGTGTTGAAAAACCACTTTTCGCACTTGTGTTGGTGCAGTAAACCACTTTTGCACTTGTATTAGTGTGGAAAAAACACTTTTTGCACTTGTGATAGTGTTGAAAAACCACTTTTCGCACTTGTGTTGGTGCAGGAAACCACTTTTGCACTTGTATTAGTGTGGAAAAAACACTTATCGAACTTGTGTTAGTGTTGAAAAACCACTTTTCGCACTTGTGTTAGTGTTGAAAAACCACTTTTCGCACTTGTGTTGGTGCAGGAAACCACTTTTGCACTTGTATTAGTGTGGAAAAAACACTTTTTGCACTTGTGATAGTGTTGAAAAACCACTTTTCGCACTTGTGTTAGTGTTGAAAAACCACATTTCGCACTTGTGTTAGTGTTGAAAAACCACTTTTCGCACTTGTGTTGGTGCAGGAAACCACTTTTGCACTTATATTAGTGTGGAAAAAACACTTTTCGCACTTGTGATAGTGTTGAAAAACCACTTTTCGCACTTGTGTTAGTGTTGAAAAACCACTTTTCACACTTGTGTTGGTGCAGGAAACCACTTTTGCACTTGTATTAGTGTGGAAAAAACACTTTTTGCACTTGTGATAGTGTTGAAAAACCACTTTTCGCACTTGTGTTAGTGTTGAAAAACCACTTTTCGCACTTGTGTTAGTGTTGAAAAACCACTTTTCGCACTTGTGTTGGTGCAGGAAACCACTTTTGCACTTGTATTAGTGTGGAAAAAACACTTTTCGCACTTGTGTTAGTGTTGAAAAACCACTTTTTGCACTTGTGTTAGTGTTGAAAAACCACTTTTCGCACTTGTGTTAGTGTTGAAAAACCACTTTTCGCACTTGTGTTGGTGCAGGAAACCACTTTTGCACTTGTATTAGTGTGGAAAAAACACTTTTTGCACTTGTGATAGTGTTGAAAAACCACTTTTCGCACTTGTGTTAGTGTTGAAAAACCACTTTTCGCACTTGTGTTAGTGTTGAAAAACCACTTTTCGCACTTGTGTTAGTGTTGAAAAACCACTTTTCGCACTTGTGTTGGTGCAGGAAACCACTTTTGCACTTGTATTAGTGTGGAAAAAACACTTTTGCACTTGTGATAGTGTTGAAAAACCACTTTTCGCACTTGTGTTAGTGTTGAAAACCACTTTCGCACTTGTCTTAGTGTGAAAACCACTTTTCGCACTTGTGTTAGTGTTGAAAAACCACTTTTCGCACATGTGTTGGTGCAGGAAACCACTTTTGCACTTGTATTAGTGTGGAAAAAACACTTTTCGCACTTGTGTTAGTGTTGAAAAACCACTTTTCGCACTTGTGTTAGTGTTGAAAAACCACTTTTCGCACTTGTGTTAGTGTTGAAAAACCACTTTTCGCACTTGTGTTAGTGTTGAAAAACCACTTTCGCACTTGTGTTAGTGTTGAAAAACCACTTTTCGCACTTGGGTTGGTGCAGGAAACCACTTTGCACTTGTATTAGTGTGGAAAAACACTTTTGCACTTGTGATGGTGTTGAAAAACCACTTTTCGCACTTGTGTTAGTGTTGAAAAACCACTTTTCACACTTGTGTTAGTGTTGAAAAACCACTTTTCGCACTTGTGTTGGTGCAGGAAACCAATTTTGCACTTGTATTAGTGTGGACAAAACACTTTTCGCACTTGTGTTAGTGTTGAAAAACCACTTTTCACACTTGTGTTAGTGTTGAAAATCCACTTTTCACACTTGTGTTAGTGTTGAAAAACCACTTTTCGCACTTGTGTTGGTGCAGGAAACCACTTTTGCACTTGTATTAGTGTGGAAAAAACACTTATCGCACTTGTGTTAGTGTTGAAAAACCACTTTTTCGCACTTGTGTTAGTGTTGAAAAACCACTTTTCGCACTTGTGTTAGTGTTGAAAAACCACTTTTCGCACTTGTGTTAGTGGAGGAAACCACTTTTGCACTTGTATTAGTGTGGAAAAAACACTTTTCGCACTTGTGTTAGTGTTGAAAAACCACTTTTTGCACTTGTGTTAGTGTTGAAAAACCACTTTTCGCACTTGTGTTAGTGTTGAAAAAACCACTTTTCGCACTTGTGTTGGTGCAGGAAACCACTTTTGCACTTGTATTAGTGTGGAAAAAACACTTTTCGCACTTGTGTTAGTGTTGAAAAACCACTTTTCGCACTTGTGTTAGTGTTGAAAAACCACTTTTCGCACTTGTGTTGGTGCAGGAAACCACTTTTGCACTTGTATTAGTGTGGAAAAAACACTTTTTGCACTTGTGATAGTGTTGAAAAACCACTTTTCGCACTTGTGTTAGTGTTGAAAAACCACTTCCACTTTTCGCACTTGTGTTAGTGTTGAAAAACCACTTTTCGCACTTGTGTTGGTGCAGGAAACCACTTTTGCACTTGTATTAGTGTGGAAAAAACACTTTTTGCACTTGTGATAGTGTTGAAAAACCACTTTTCGCACTTGTGTTAGTGTTGAAAAACCACTTTTCGCACTTGTCTTAGTGTTGAAAAACCACTTTTCGCACTTGTGTTAGTGTTGAAAAACCACTTTTCGCACATGTGTTGGTGCAGGAAACCACTTTTGCACTTGTATTAGTGTGGAAAAAACACTTTTCGCACTTGTGTTAATGTTGAAAAACCACTTTTCGCACTTGTGTTAGTGTTGAAAAACCACTTTTCGCACTTGTGTTAGTGTTGAAAAACCACTTTTCGCACTTGTGTTAGTGTTGAAAAACCACTTTTCGCACTTGTGTTAGTGTTGAAAAACCACTTTTCGCACTTGGGTTGGTGCAGGAAACCACTTTTGCACTTGTATTAGTGTGGAAAAAACACTTTTTGCACTTGTGATGGTGTTGAAAAACCACTTTTCGCACTTGTGTTAGTGTTGAAAAACCACTTTTCACACTTGTGTTAGTGTTGAAAAACCACTTTTCGCACTTGTGTTGGTGCAGGAAACCAATTTTGCACTTGTATTAGTGTGGACAAAACACTTTTCGCACTTGTGTTAGTGTTGAAAAACCACTTTTCACACTTGTGTTAGTGTTGAAAATCCACTTTTCACACTTGTGTTAGTGTTGAAAAACCACTTTTCGCACTTGTGTTGGTGCAGGAAACCACTTTTGCACTTGTATTAGTGTGGAAAAAACACTTATCGCACTTGTGTTAGTGTTGAAAAACCACTTTTTCGCACTTGTGTTAGTGTTGAAAAACCACTTTTCGCACTTGTGTTAGTGTTGAAAAACCACTTTTCGCACTTGTGTTAGTGGAGGAAACCACTTTTGCACTTGTATTAGTGTGGAAAAAACACTTTTCGCACTTGTGTTAGTGTTGAAAAACCACTTTTTGCACTTGTGTTAGTGTTGAAAAACCACTTTTCGCACTTGTGTTAGTGTTGAAAAACCACTTTTCGCACTTGTGTTGGTGCAGGAAACCACTTTTGCACTTGTATTAGTGTGGAAAAAACACTTTTCGCACTTGTGTTAGTGTTGAAAAACCACTTTTCGCAGTTGTGTTAGTGTTGAAAAACCACTTTTCCCACTTGTGTTAGTGTTGAAAAACCACTTTTCGCACTTGTGTTGGTGCAGGAAACCACTTTTGCACTTGTATTAGTGGGGTAAAAAACACTTTTTGCACTTGTGATAGTGTTGAAAAACCACTTTTCGCACTTGTGTTAGTGTTGAAAAACCACTTTTCGCACTTGTGTTAGGGTTGAAAAACCATTTTGGCACTTGTGTTGGTGCAGGAAACCACTTTTGCACTTGTATTAGTGTGGAAAAAACACTTTTCGCACTTGTGTTAGTGTTGAAAAACCACTTTTCGCACTTGTGTTAGTGTTGAAAAACCACTTTTCGCACATGTGTTGGTGCAGAAACCACTTTTGCACTTGTATTAGTGTGGAAAAAACACTTTTCGCACTTGTGTTATTGTTGAAAAACCACTTTTCGCACTTGTGTTAGTGTTGAAAAACCACTTTTCGCACTTGTGTTAGTGTTGAAAAACCACTTTTCGCACTTGTGTTAGTGTTGAAAAACCACTTTTCGCACTTGTGTTGGTGCAGGAAACCACTTTTGCACTTGTATTAGTGTGGAAAAAACACTTTTTGCACTTGTGATAGTGTTGAAAAACCACTTTTCGCACTTGTGTTAGTGTTGAAAAAACCACTTTTCGCACTTGTGTTAGTGTTGAAAAACCACTTTTCGCACTTGTGTTGTGCAGGAAACACTTTTGCACTTGTATTAGTGTGGAAAAAACACTTTTCGCACTTGTGTTAGTGTTGAAAAACCACTTTTTGCACTTGTGTTAGTGTTGAAAAACCACTTTTCGCACTTGTGTTGGTGCAGGAAACCACTTTTGCACTTGTATTAGTGTGGAAAAAACACTTTTCGCACTTGTGTTAGTGTTGAAAAACCACTTTTCGCACTTGTGTTAGTGTTGAAAACCCACTTTTCGCACTTGTGTTGGTGCAGGAAACCACTTTTGCACTTGTATTAGTGTGGAAAAAACACTTTTTGCACTTGTGATAGTGTTGAAAATCCACTTTTCACACTTGTGTTAGTGTTGAAAAACCACTTTTCGCACTTGTGTTGGTGCAGGAAACCACTTTTGCACTTGTATTAGTGTGGAAAAAACACTTATCGCACTTGTGTTAGTGTTGAAAAACCACTTTTCGCACTTGTGTTAGTGTTGAAAAACCACTTTTCGCACTTGTGTTAGTGTTGAAAAACCACTTTTCGCACTTGTGTTAGTGGAGGAAACCACTTTTGCACTTGTATTAGTGTGGAAAAAACACTTTTCGCACTTGTGTTAGTGTTGAAAAACCACTTTTTGCACTTGTGTTAGTGTTGAAAAACCACTTTTCGCACTTGTGTTAGTGTTGAAAAACCACTTTTCGCACTTGTGTTGGTGCAGGAAACCACTTTTGCACTTGTATTAGTGTGGAAAAAACACTTTTCGCACTTGTGTTAGTGTTGAAAAACCACTTTTCGCAGTTGTGTTAGTGTTGAAAAACCACTTTTCCCACTTGTGTTAGTGTTGAAAAACCACTTTTCGCACTTGTGTTGGTGCAGGAAACCACTTTTGCACTTGTATTAGTGGGGTAAAAAACACTTTTTGCACTTGTGATAGTGTTGAAAAAACCACTTTTCGCACTTGTGTTAGTGTTGAAAAACCACTTTTCGCACTTGTGTTAGGGTTGAAAAACCATTTTGGCACTTGTGTTGGTGCAGGAAACCACTTTTGCACTTGTATTAGTGTGGAAAAAACACTTTTCGCACTTGTGTTAGTGTTGAAAAACCACTTTTTGCACTTGTCTTAGTGTTGAAAAAACACTTTTCGCACTTGTGTTAGTGTTGAAAAACCACTTTTTGCACATGTGTTGGTGCAGGAAACCACTTTTGCACTTGTATTAGTGTGGAAAAAACACTTTCCACTTGTGTTAGTGTTGAAAAACCACTTTTCGCACTTGTGTTAGTGTTGAAAAACCACTTTTCGCACTTGTGTTAGTGTTGAAAAACCACTTTTCGCACTTGTGTTAGTGTTGAAAAACCACTTTTCGCACTTGTGTTGGTGCAGGAAACACTTTTGCACTTGTATTAGTGTGGAAAAAACCCTTTTTGCACTTGTGATAGTGTTGAAAAACACTTTTCGCACTTGTGTTAGTGTTGAAAACCACTTTTCGCACTTGTGTTAGTGTTGAAAAAACCACTTTTCGCACTTGTGTTGGTGCAGGAAACCACTTTTGCACTTGTATTAGTGTGAAAAAAACACTTTTCGCACTTGTGTTAGTGTTGAAAACCACTTTTTGCACTTGTGTTAGTGTTGAAAACCACTTTTCGCACTTGTGTTGGTGCAGGAAACCACTTTTGCACTTGTATTAGTGTGGAAAAAACACTTTTTGCACTTGTGATAGTGTTGAAAAAACCACTTTTCGCACTTGTGTTAGTGTTGAAAAACCACTTTTCGCACTTGTGTTGGTGCAGGAAACCACTTTTGCACTTGTATTAGTGTGGAAAAAAACACTTTTCGCACTTGTGTTAGTGTTGAAAAACCACTTTTTGCACTTGTGTTAGTGTTGAAAAACCACTTTTTCCGCACTTGTGTTGGTGCAGGAAACCACTTTTGCACTTGTATTAGTGTGGAAAAAACACTTTTTGCACTTGTGATAGTGTTGAAAACCACTTTTCGCACTTGTGTTGGTGCAGTAAACCACTTTTGCACTTGTATTAGTGTGGAAAAAACACTTTTTGCACTTGTGATAGTGTTGAAAAACCACTTTTCGCACTTGTGTTGGTGCAGGAAACCACTTTTGCACTTGTATTAGTGTGGAAAAAACACTTATCGAACTTGTGTTAGTGTTGAAAAACCACTTTTTCGCAACTTGTGTTAGTGTTGAAAAACCACTTTTCGCACTTGTGTTGGTGCAGGAAACCACTTTTGCACTTGTATTAGTGTGGAAAAAACACTTTTTGCACTTGTGATAGTGTTGAAAAACCACTTTTCGCACTTGTGTTAGTGTTGAAAAACCACATTTCGCACTTGTGTTAGTGTTGAAAAACCACCTTTCGCACTTGTGTTGGTGCAGGAAACCCACTTTTGCACTTATATTAGTGTAGGAAAAAAACACTTTTCGCACTTGTTGATAGGTGTTGAAAAACCACTTTTCGCACTTGTGTTAGTGTTGAAAAACCACTTTTCACACTTGTGTTGGTGCAGGAAACCACTTTTGCACTTGTAATTAGTGTGGAAAAAACACTTTTTGCACTTGTGATAGTGTTGAAAAACCACTTTTCGCACTTGTGTTAGTGTTGAAAAACCACTTTTTGCACTTGTGTTAGTGTTGAAAAACCACTTTTCGCACTTGTGTTGGTGCAGGAAACCACTTTTGCACTTGTATTAGTGTGGAAAAAACACTTTTCGCACTTGTGTTAGTGTTGAAAAAACCACTTTTTGCACTTGTGTTAGTGTTGAAAAAACCACTTTTCGCACTTGTGTTAGTGTTGAAAAACCACTTTTTCGCACTTGTGTTGGTGCAGGAAACCACTTTTGCACTTGTATTAGTGTGGAAAAAACACTTTTCGAACTTGTGTTAGTGTTGAAAAACCACTTTTTCGCACTTGTGTTAGTGTTGAAAAACCACTTTTCGCACTTGTGTTAGTGTTGAAAAACCACTTTTCCGCACTTGTGTTGGTGCAGGAAACCACTTTTGCACTTGTATTAGTGTGGAAAAAAACACTTTTCCGCACTTGTGTTAGTGTTGAAAAAACCACTTTTTTGCACTTGTGTTAGTGTTGAAAAACCACTTTTCGCACTTGTGTTAGTGTTGAAAAACCACTTTTTGCACTTGTGTTGGTGCAGGAAAACCACTTTTGCACTTGTATTCGTGTGGAAAAAACACTTTTCGCACTTGTGTTAGTGTTGAAAAACCACTTTTCGCAGTTGTGTTAGTGTTGAAAAACCACTTTTCCCACTTGTGTTAGTGTTGAAAAACCACTTTTCGCACTTGTGTTGGTGCAGGAAACCACTTTTGCACTTGTATTAGTGTGGAAAAAACACTTTTTGCACTTGTGATAGTGTTGAAAAACCACTTTTCGCACTTGTGTTAGTGTTGAAAAACCACTTTTCGCACTTGTGTTAGGGTTGAAAAACCACTTTTGGCACTTGTGTTGGTGCAGGAAACCACTTTTGCACTTGTATTAGTGTGGAGAAAAAACACTTCGCACTTGTGTTAGTGTTGAAAAACCACTTTTTGCACTTGTCTTAGTGTTGAAAAACCACTTTTCGCACTTCTGTTAGTGTTGAAAAACCACTTTTCGCACATGTGTTGGTGCAGGAAACCACTTTTGCACTTGTATTAGTGTGGAAAAAACACTTTTTGCACTTGTGTTAGTGTTGAAAAACCACTTTTCGCACTTGTGTTAGTGTTGAAAAACCACTTTTCGCACTTGTGTTAGTGTTGAAAAACCACTTTTCGCACTTGTGTTAGTGTTGAAAAACCACTTTTCGCACTTGTGTTGGTGCAGGAAACCACTTTTGCACTTGTATTAGTGTGGAAAAAACACTTTTTGCACTTGTGATATTGTTGAAAAACCTCTTTTCGCACTTGTGTTAGTGTTGAAAAACCACATTTCGCACTTGTGTTAGTGTTGAAAAACCACTTTTCGCACTTGTGTTGGTGCAGGAAACCACTTTTGCAGTTGTATTAGTGTGGAAAAAACACTTTTTGCACTTGTGATATTGTTGAAAAACCACTTTTCGCACTTGTGTTAGTGTTTAAAAACCACATTTCGCACTTGTGTTAGTGTTGAAAAACCACTTTTCGCACTTGTGTTGGTGCAGGAAACCACTTTTGCACTTGTATTAGTGTGGAAAAAACACTTTTCGCACTTGCGTTAGTGTTGAAAAACCACTTTTCGCACTTGTGTTAGTGTTGTAAAACCACTTTTCGCACTTGTGTTAGTGTTGAAAAACCACTTTTCGCACTTGTGATAGTGTTGAAAAACCACTTTTCGCACTTGTGTTGGTGCAGGAAACCACTTTTTGCACTCGTATTAGTGTGGAAAAAACACTTTTCGCACTTGTGTTAGTGTTGAAAAACCACTTTTTGCACTTGTGTTAGTGTTGAAAAACCACATTTCGCACTTGTGTTGGTGCAGGAAACCACTATTGCACTTGCATTAGTGTTGAAAAACCACTTTTCGCACTTGTGTTAGTGTTGAAAAACCACTTTTCGCACTTGTGTTAGTGTTGAAAAACCACTTTTCGCACTTGTGTTAGTGTTGAAAAACCACTTTTCGCACTTGTGTTGGTGCAGTAAACCACTTTTGCACTTGTATTAGTGTGGAAAAAACACTTTTTGCACTTGTGATAGTGTTGAAAAACCACTTTTCGCACTTGTGTTGGTGCAGGAAACCACTTTTGCACTTGTATTAGTGTGGAAAAAACACTTTTCGCACTTGTGTTAGTGTTGAAAAACCACTTTTCGCACTTGTGTTAGTGTTGAAAAACCACTTTTCGCACTTGTGTTAGTGTTGAAAAACCACTTTTCGCACTTGTGTTAGTGTTGAAAAACCACTTTTCGCACTTGTGTTGGTGCAGGAAACCACTTTTGCACTTGTATTAGTGTGGAAAAAACACTTATCGAACTTGTGTTAGTATTGAAAAACCACTTTTTGCACTTGTGTTAGTGTTGAAAAACCACTTTTCGAACTTGTGTTGGTGGAGGAAACCACTTTTGCACTTGTATTAGTGTGGAAAAAACACTTTTTGCACTTGTGATAGTGTTGAAAAACCACTTTTCGCACTTGTGTTAGTGTTGAAAAACCATATTTCGCACTTGTGTTAGTGTTGAAAAACCACTTTTCGCACTTGTGTTGGTGCAGGAAACCACTTTTGCACTTGTATTAGTGTGGAAAAACACTTTTCACACTTGTGATAGTGTTGAAAAACCACTTTTCGCACTTGTGTTAGTGTTGAAAAACCACTTTTCACACTTGTGTTGGTGCAGGAAACCACTTTTGCACTTGTGTTGGTGCAGGAAACCACTTTTGCACTTGTATTAGTGTGGAAAAAACACTTTTCGCACTTGTGTTAGTGTTGAAAAACCACTTTTCGCACTTGTGTTAGTGTTGAAAAACCACTTTTCGCACTTGTGTTAGCGTTGAAAAACCACTTTTCGCACTTGTGTTGGTGCAGGAAACCACTTTTGCACTTGTATTAGTGTGGAAAAAAACACTTTTTGCACTTGTGATAGTGTTGAAAAACCACTTTTCGCACTTGTGTTAGTGTTGAAAAACCACTTTTCGCACTTGTGTTAGGGTTGAAAAACCACTTTTGGCACTTGTGTTGGTGCAGGAAACCACTTTTGCACTTGTATTAGTGTGGAAAAAACACTTTTCGCACTTGCGTTAGTGTTGAAAAACCACTTTTCGCACTTGTGTTAGTGTTGTAAAACCACTTTTCGCACTTGTGTTAGTGTTGAAAAACCACTTTTCGCACTTGTGATAGTGTTGAAAAACCACTTTTCGCACTTGTGTTGGTGCAGGAAACCACTTTTGCACTCGTATTAGTGTGGAAAAAACACTTTTCGCACTTGTGTTAGTGTTGAAAAACCACTTTTTGCACTTGTGTTAGTGTTGAAAAACCACATTTCGCACTTGTGTTGGTGCAGGAAACCACTTTTGCACTTGTATTAGTGTTGAAAAACCACTTTTCGCACTTGTGTTAGTGTTGAAAAACCACATTTTGCACTTGTATTAGTGTGGAAAAAACACTTTTCGCACTTGTGATAGTGTTGAAAAACCACTTTTCGCACTTGTGTTAGGGTTGAAAAACCACTTTTGGCACTTGTGTTGGTGCAGGAAACCACTTTTGCACTTGTATTAGTGTGGAAAAAACACTTTTCGCACTTGTGTTAGTGTTGAAAAACCACTTTTCGCACTTGTGTTAGTGTTGAAAAACCACTTTTCGCAGTTGTGTTAGTGTTGAAAAAACCACTTTTCCCACTTGTGTTAGTGTTGAAAAACCACTTTTCGCACTTGTGTTGGTGCAGGAAACCACTTTTGCACTTGTATTAGTGTGGAAAAAACACTTTTTGCACTTGTGATAGTGTTGAAAAACCACTTTTCGCACTTGTGTTAGTGTTGAAAAACCACTTTTCGCACTTGTGTTAGGGTTGAAAAACCACTTTTGGCACTTGTGTTGGTGCAGGAAACCACTTTTGCACTTGTATTAGTGTGGAAAAAACACTTTTCGCACTTGTGTTAGTGTTGAAAAACCACTTTTTGCACTTGTCTTAGTGTTGAAAAACCACTTTTCGCACTTGTGTTAGTGTTGAAAAACCACTTTTCGCACATGTGTTTGTGCAGGAAACCACTTTTGCACTTGTATTAGTGTGGAAAAAACACTTTTCGCACTTGTGTTAGTGTTGAAAAACCACTTTTCGCACTTGTGTTAGTGTTGAAAAACCACTTTTCGCACTTGTGTTAGTGTTGAAAAACCACTTTTCGCACTTGTGTTAGTGTTGAAAAACCACTTTTCGCACTTGTGTTGGTGCAGGAAACCACTATTGCACTTGTATTAGTGTGGAAAAAACACTTTTTGCACTTGTGATATTGTTGAAAAACCTCTTTTCGCACTTGTGTTAGTGTTGAAAAAACCACATTTCGCACTTGTTTTAGTGTTGAAAAACCACTTTTCGCACTTGTGTTGGTGCAGGAAACCACTTTTGCACTTGTATTAGTGTGGAAAAAACACTTTTTGCACTTGTGATATTGTTGAAAAACCACTTTTCGCACTTGTGTTAGTGTTGAAAAACCAGATTTCGCACTTGTGTTAGTGTTGAAAAACCACTTTTCGCCCTTGTGTTGGTGCAGGAAACCACTTTTGCACTTGTATTAGTGTGGAAAAAACACTTTTCGCACTTGCGTTAGTGTTGAAAAAACCACTTTTCGCACTTGTGTTAGTGTTGTAAAACCACTTTTCGCACTTGTGTTAGTGTTGAAAAACCACTTTTCGCACTTGTGATAGTGTTGAAAAACCACTTTTCGCACTTGTGTTGGTGCAGGAAACCACTTTTGCACTCGTATTAGTGTGGAAAAAACACTTTTCGCACTTGTGTTAGTGTTGAAAAACCACTTTTTGCACTTGTGTTAGTGTTGAAAAACCACATTTCGCACTTGTGTTGGTGCAGGAAACCACTTTTGCACTTGTATTAGTGTTGAAAAACCACTTTTCGCACTTGTGTTAGTGTTGAAAAACCACTTTTCACACTTGTGTTAGTGTTGAAAAACCACTTTTCGTACTTGTGTTAGTGTTGAAAAACCACTTTTCGCACTTGTGTTGGTGCAGTAAACCACTTTTGCACTTGTATTAGTGTGGAAAAAACACTTTTTGCACTTGTGATAGTGTTGAAAAACCACTTTTCGCACTTGTGTTGGTGCAGGAAACCACTTTTGCACTTGTATTAGTGTGGAAAAAACACTTTTCGCACTTGTGTTAGGGTTGAAAAACCACTTTTCGCACTTGTGTTAGTGTTGAAAAACCACTTTTCGCACTTGTGTTAGTGTTAAAAAACCACTTTTCGCACTTGTGTTGGTGCAGGAAACCACTTTTGCACTTGTATTAGTGTGGAAAAAACACTTACCGAACTTGTGTTAGTGTTGAAAAACCACTTTTCGCACTTGTGTTAGTGTTGAAAAACCACTTTTCGCACTTGTGTTGGTGCAGGAAACCACTTTTGCACTTGTATTAGTGTGGAAAAAACACTTTTTGCACTTGTGATAGTGTTGAAAAACCACTTTTCGCACTTGTGTTAGTGTTGAAAAACCACATTTCGCACTTGTGTTAGTGTTGAAAAACCACTTTTCGCACTTGTGTTAGTGTTGAAAAACCACTTTTCGCACTTGTGTTAGTGTTGAAAAACCACTTTTCGCACTTGTGTTGGTGCAGGAAACCACTTTTGCACTTGTATTAGTGTGGAAAAAAAACTTTTTGCACTTGTGATAGTGTTGAAAAACCACTTTTCGCACTTGTGTTAGTGTTGAAAAACCACTTTTCGCACTTGTGTTAGTGTTGAAAAGCCACTTTTCACACTTGTGTTGGTGCAGGAAACCACTTTTGCACTTGTATTAGTGTGGAAAAAACACTTTTTGCACTTGTGATAGTGTTGAAAAACCACTTTTCGCACTTGTGTTAGTGTTGAAAAACCACTTTTCGCACTTGTGTTAGTGTTGAAAAACCACTTTTCGCACTTGTGTTGGTGCAGGAAACCACTTTTGCACTTGTATTAGTGTGGAAAAACCACTTTTCACACTTGTGTTAGTGTTGAAAAACCACTTTTCGCACTTGTGTTAGTGTTGAAAAACCACTTTTCGCACTTGTGTTAGTGTTGAAAAACCACTTTTCGCACTTGTGTTGGTGGAGGAAACCACTTTTGCACTTGTATTAGTGTGGAAAAAACACTTTTCGCACTTGTGTTAGTGTTGAAAAACCACTTTTTGCACTTGTGTTAGTGTTGAAAAACCACTTTTCGCACTTGTGTTAGTGTTGAAAAACCACTTTTCGCACTTGTGTTGGTGCATGAAACCACTTTTGCACTTGTATTCGTGTGGAAAAAACACTTTTCGCACTTGTGTTAGTGTTGAAAACCACTTTTCGCAGTTGTGTTAGTGTTGAAAAACCACTATTCCCACTTGTGTTAGTGTTGAAAAACCACTTTTCGCACTTGTGTTGGTGCAGGAAACCACTTTTGCACTTGTATTAGTGTGGAAAAAACACTTTTTGCACTTGTGATAGTGTTGAAAAACCACTTTTCGCACTTGTGTTAGTGTTGAAAAACGACTTTTCGCACTTGTGTTAGGGTTGAAAAACCACTTTTGGCACTTGTGTTGGTGCAGGAAACCACTTTTGCACTTGTATTAGTGTGGAAAAAACACTTTTCGCACTTGTGTTAGTGTTGAAAAACCACTTTTTGCACTTGTCTTAGTGTTGAAAAACCACTTTTCGCACTTGTGTTAGTGTTGAAAAACCACTTTTCGCACATGTGTTGGTGCAGGAAACCACTTTTGCACTTGTATTAGTGTGGAAAAAACACTTTTGGCACTTGTGTTAGTGTTGAAAAACCACTTTTCGCACTTGTGTTAGTGTTGAAAAACCACTTTTCGCACTTGTGTTAGTGTTGAAAAACCACTTTTCGCACTTGTGTTAGTGTTGAAAAACCACTTTTCGCACTTGTGTTGGTGCAGGAAACCACTTTTGCACTTGTATTAGTGTGGAAAAAACACTTTTTGCACTTGTGATATTGTTGAAAAACCACTTTTCGCACTTGTGTTAGTGTTGAAAAACCACATTTCGCACTTGTGTTAGTGTTGAAAAACCACTTTTCGCACTTGTGTTGGTGCAGGAAACCAATTTTGCACTTGTATTAGTGTGGACAAAACACTTTTCGCACTTGTGTTAGTGTTGAAAAACCACTTTTCACACTTGTGTTGGTGTTGAAAAACCACTTTTCACACTTGTGTTAGTGTTGAAAAACCACTTTTCGCACTTGTGTTGGTGCAGGAAACCACTTTTGCACTTGTATTAGTGTGGAAAAAACACTTATCGCACTTGTGTTAGTGTTGAAAAACCACTTTTCGCACTTGTGTTAGTGTTGAAAAACCACTTTTCGCACTTGTGTTAGTGTTGAAAAACCACTTTTCGCACTTGTGTTGGTGGAGGAAACCACTTTTGCACTTGTATTAGTGTGGAAAAAACACTTTTCGCACTTGTGTTAGTGTTGAAAAACCACTTTTTGCACTTGTGTTAGTGTTGAAAAACCACTTTTCGCACTTGTGTTAGTGTTGAAAAACCACTTTTCGCACTTGTGTTGGTGCAGGAAACCACTTTTGCACTTGTATTCGTGTGGAAAAAACACTTTTCGCACTTGTGTTAGTGTTGAAAAACCACTTTTCGCAGTTGTGTTAGTGTTGAAAAACCACTTTTCCCACTTGTGTTAGTGTTGAAAAACCACTTTTCGCACTTGTGTTGGTGCAGGAAACCACTTTTGCACTTGTATTAGTGTGGGAAAAAACACTTTTTGCACTTGTGATAGTGTTGAAAAACCACTTTTCGCACTTGTGTTAGTGTTGAAAAACCACTTTTCGCACTTGTGTTAGGGTTGAAAAACCACTTTTGGCACTTGTGTTGGTGCAGGAAACCACTTTTGCACTTGTATTAGTGTGGAAAAAACACTTTTCGCACTTGTGTTAGTGTTGAAAAACCACTTTTTGCACTTGTCTTAGTGTTGAAAAACCACTTTTCGCACTTGTGTTAGTGTTGAAAAACCACTTTTCGCACATGTGTTGGTGCAGAAAACCACTTTTGCACTTGTATTAGTGTGGAAAAAACACTTTTCGCACTTGTGTTAGTGTTGAAAAACCACTTTTCGCACTTGTGTTAGTGTTGAAAAACCACTTTTCGCACTTGTGTTAGTGTTGAAAAACCACTTTTCGCACTTGTGTTAGTGTTGAAAAACCACTTTTCGCACTTGTGTTGGTGCAGGAAACCACTTTTGCACTTGTATTAGTGTGGAAAAAACACTTTTTGCACTTGTGATAGTGTTGAAAAACCACTTTTCGCACTTGTGTTAGTGTTGAAAAACCACTTTTCGCACTTGTGTTAGGGTTGAAAAACCACTTTTGGCACTTGTGTTGGTGCAGGAAACCACTTTTGCACTTGTATTAGTGTGGAAAAAACACTTTTCGCACTTGTGTTAGTGTTGAAAAACCACTTTTTGCACTTGTCTTAGTGTTGAAAAACCACTTTTCGCACTTGTGTTAGTGTTGAAAAACCACTTTTCGCACATGTGTTGGTGCAGGAAACCACTTTTGCACTTGTATTAGTGTGGAAAAAACACTTTTGGCACTTGTGTTAGTGTTGAAAAACCACTTTTCGCACTTGTGTTAGTGTTGAAAAACCACTTTTCGCACTTGTGTTAGTGTTGAAAAACCACTTTTCGCACTTGTGTTAGTGTTGAAAAACCACTTTTCGCACTTGTGTTGGTGCAGGAAACCACTTTTGCACTTGTATTAGTGTGGAAAAAACACTTTTTGCACTTGTGATATTGTTGAAAAACCACTTTTCGCACTTGTGTTAGTGTTGAAAAACCACATTTCGCACTTGTGTTAGTGTTGAAAAACCACTTTTTGCACTTGTGTTGGTGCAGGAAACCAATTTTGCACTTGTATTAGTGTGGACAAAACACTTTTCGCACTTGTGTTAGTGTTGAAAAACCACTTTTCACACTTGTGTTGGTGTTGAAAAACCACTTTTCACACTTGTGTTAGTGTTGAAAAACCACTTTTCGCACTTGTGTTGGTGCAGGAAACCACTTTTGCACTTGTATTAGTGTGGAAAAAACACTTATCGCACTTGTGTTAGTGTTGAAAAACCACTTTTCGCACTTGTGTTAGTGTTGAAAAACCACTTTTCGCACTTGTGTTAGTGTTGAAAAACCACTTTTCGCACTTGTGTTGGTGGAGGAAACCACTTTTGCACTTGTATTAGTGTGGAAAAAACACTTTTCGCACTTGTGTTAGTGTTGAAAAACCACTTTTTGCACTTGTGTTAGTGTTGAAAAACCACTTTTCGCACTTGTGTTAGTGTTGAAAAACCACTTTTCGCAATTGTGTTGGTGCAGGAAACCACTTTTGCACTTGTATTCGTGTGGAAAAAACACTTTTCGCACTTGTGTTAGTGTTGAAAAACCACTTTTCGCAGTTGTGTTAGTGTTGAAAAACCACTTTTCCCACTTGTGTTAGTGTTGAAAAACCACTTTTCGCACTTGTGTTGGTGCAGGAAACCACTTTTGCACTTGTATTAGTGTGGAAAAAACACTTTTTGCACTTGTGATAGTGTTGAAAAACCACTTTTCGCACTTGTGTTAGTGTTGAAAAACCACTTTTCGCACTTGTGTTAGGGTTGAAAAACCACTTTTGGCACTTGTGTTGGTGCAGGAAACCACTTTTGCACTTGTATTAGTGTGGAAAAAACACTTTTCGCACTTGTGTTAGTGTTGAAAAACCACTTTTTGCACTTGTCTTAGTGTTGAAAAACCACTTTTCGCACTTGTGTTAGTGTTGAAAAACCACTTTTCGCACATGTGTTGGTGCAGGAAACCACTTTTGCACTTGTATTAGTGTGGAAAAAACACTTTTCGCACTTGTGTTAGTGTTGAAAAACCACTTTTCGCACTTGTGTTAGTGTTGAAAAACCACTTTTCGCACTTGTGTTAGTGTTGAAAAACCACTTTTCGCACTTGTGTTAGTGTTGAAAAACCACTTTTCGCACTTGTGTTGGTGCAGGAAACCACTATTGCACTTGTATTAGTGTGGAAAAAACACTTTTTGCACTTGTGATATTGTTGAAAAACCTCTTTTCGCACTTGTGTTAGTGTTGAAAAACCACATTTCGCACTTGTGTTAGTGTTGAAAAACCACTTTTCGCACTTGTGTTGGTGCAGGAAACCACTTTTGCACTTGTATTAGTGTGGAAAAAACACTTTTTGCACTTGTGATATTGTTGAAAAACCACTTTTCGCACTTGTGTTAGTGTTGAAAAACCACATTTCGCACTTGTGTTAGTGTTGAAAAACCACTTTTCGCACTTGTGTTGGTGCAGGAAACCACTTTTGCACTTGTATTAGTGTGGAAAAAACACTTTTCGCACTTGCGTTAGTGTTGAAAAACCACTTTTCGCACTTGTGTTAGTGTTGTAAAACCACTTTTTGCACTTGTGTTAGTGTTGAAAAACCACTTTTCGCACTTGTGATAGTGTTGAAAAACCACTTTTCGCACTTGTGTTGGTGCAGGAAACCACTTTTGCACTCGTATTAGTGTGGAAAAAACACTTTTCGCACTTGTGTTAGTGTTGAAAAACCACTTTTCGCACTTGTATTAGTGTTGAAAAACCACTTTTCGCACTTGTGTTGGTGCAGGAAACCACTTTTGCACTTGTATTAGTGTGGAAAAAACACTTATCGCACTTGTGTTAGTGTTGAAAAACCACTTTTCGCACTTGTGTTAGTGTTGAAAAACCACTTTTCGCACTTGTGTTAGTGTTGAAAAACCACTTTTCGCACTTGTGTTGGTGGAGGAAACCACTTTTGCACTTGTATTAGTGTGGAAAAAACACTTTTCGCACTTGTGTTAGTGTTGAAAAACCACTTTTTGCACTTGTGTTAGTGTTGAAAAACCACTTTTCGCACTTGTGTTAGTGTTGAAAAACCACTTTTCGCACTTGTGTTGGTGCAGGAAACCACTTTTGCACTTGTATTCGTGTGGAAAAAACACTTTTCGCACTTGTGTTAGTGTTGAAAAACCACTTTTCGCAGTTGTGTTAGTGTTGAAAAACCACTTTTCCCACTTGTGTTAGTGTTGAAAAACCACTTTTCGCACTTGTGTTGGTGCAGGAAACCACTTTTGCACTTGTATTAGTGTGGAAAAAACACTTTTTGCACTTGTGATAGTGTTGAAAAACCACTTTTCGCACTTGTGTTAGTGTTGAAAAACCACTTTTCGCACTTGTGTTAGGGTTGAAAAACCACTTTTGGCACTTGTGTTGGTGCAGGAAACCACTTTTGCACTTGTATTAGTGTGGAAAAAACACTTTTCGCACTTGTGTTAGTGTTGAAAAACCACTTTTTGCACTTGTCTTAGTGTTGAAAAACCACTTTTCGCACTTGTGTTAGTGTTGAAAAACCACTTTTTGCACATGTGTTGGTGCAGGAAACCACTTTTGCACTTGTATTAGTGTGGAAAAAACACTTTTCGCACTTGTGTTAGTGTTGAAACACCACTTTTCGCACTTGTGTTAGTGTTGAAAAACCACTTTTCGCACTTGTGTTAGTGTTGAAAAACCAACTTTTCGCACTTGTGTTAGTGTTGAAAAACCACTTTTCGCACTTGTGTTGGTGCAGGAAACCACTTTTGCACTTGTATTAGTGTGGAAAAAACACTTTTTGCACTTGTGATAGTGTTGAAAAACCACTTTTCGCACTTGTGTTAGTGTTGAAAAACCACTTTTCGCACTTGTGTTAGGGTTGAAAAACCACTTTTGGCACTTGTGTTGGTGCAGGAAACCACTTTTGCACTTGTATTAGTGTGGAAAAAACACTTTTCGCACTTGTGTTAGTGTTGAAAAACCACTTTTTGCACTTGTCTTAGTGTTGAAAAACCACTTTTCGCACTTGTGTTAGTGTTGAAAAACCACTTTTCGCACATGTGTTGGTGCAGGAAACCACTTTTGCACTTGTATTAGTGTGGAAAAAACACTTTTGGCACTTGTGTTAGTGTTGAAAAACCACTTTTCGCACTTGTGTTAGTGTTGAAAAACCACTTTTCGCACTTGTGTTAGTGTTGAAAAACCACTTTTCGCACTTGTGTTAGTGTTGAAAAACCACTTTTCGCACTTGTGTTGGTGCAGGAAACCACTTTTGCACTTGTATTAGTGTGGAAAAAATACTTTTTGCACTTGTGATATTGTTGAAAAACCACTT